>NC_059197.1:51948280-51963280 GCF_020615455.1 Coregonus clupeaformis | reverse complement strand
GGGCTGGTTAGATATCAGTCAGACAGTCTAATGTCTCTTCAAGCCTCTGGGCTGGTTAGATATCAGTCAGACAGTCTAATGTCTCTTCAAGCCTCTGGGCTGGTTAGATATCAGTCAGACAGTCTAATGTCTCTTCAAGCCTCTGGGCTGGTTAGATATCAGTCAGACAGTCTAATGTCTCTTCAAGCCTCTGGGCTGGTTAGATATCAGTCAGACAGTCTAATGTCTCTTCAAGCCTCTGGGCTGGTTAGATATCAGTCAGACAGTCTAATGTCTCTTCAAGCCTCTGGGCTGGTTAGATATCAGTCAGACAGTCTAATGTCTCTTCAAGCCTCTGGGCTGGTTAGATATCAGTCAGACAGTCTAATGTCTCTTCATGCCTCTGGGCTGGTTAGATATCAGTCAGACAGTCTAATGTCTCTTCAAGCCTCTGGGCTGGTTAGATATCAGTCAGACAGTCTAATGTCTCTTCAAGCCTCTGGGCTGGTTAGATATCAGTCAGACAGTCTAATGTCTCTTCAAGCCTCTGGGCTGGTTAGATATCAGTCAGACAGTCTAATGTCTCTTCAAGCCTCTGGGCTGGTTAGATATCAGTCAGACAGTCTAATGTCTCTTCAAGCCTCTGGGCTGGTTAGATATCAGTTAGACAGTCTAATGTCTCTTCAAGCCTCTGGGCTGGTTAGATATCAGTCAGGAGGAGGCAGTGCAGGTCAGACAGTCTAATGTCTCTTCAAGCCTCTGGGCTGGTTAGATATCAGTCAGACAGTCTAATGTCTCTTCAAGCCTCTGGGCTGGTTAGATATCAGTCAGACAGTCTAATGTCTCTTCAAGCCTCTGGGCTGGTTAGATATCAGTCAGACAGTCTAATGTCTCTTCAAGCCTCTGGGCTGGTTAGATATCAGTCAGACAGTCTAATGTCTCTTCAAGCCTCTGGGCTGGTTAGATATCAGTCAGACAGTCTAATGTCTCTTCAAGCCTCTGGGCTGGTTAGATATCAGTCAGACAGTCTAATGTCTCTTCAAGCCTCTGGGCTGGTTAGATATCAGTCAGACAGTCTAATGTC
Source organism: Coregonus clupeaformis (assembly GCF_020615455.1). NCBI lineage: Eukaryota > Metazoa > Chordata > Actinopteri > Salmoniformes > Salmonidae > Coregonus > Coregonus clupeaformis. Next base: position 51,962,217 of record NC_059197.1, on the reverse strand, counting down.
TCTTCAAGCCTCTGGGCTGGTTAGATATCAGTCAGACAGTCTAATGTCTCTTCAAGCCTCTGGGCTGGTTAGATATCAGTCAGACAGTCTAATGTCTCTTCAAGCCTCTGGGCTGGTTAGATATCAGTCAGACAGTCTAATGTCTCTTCAAGCCTCTGGGCTGGTTAGATATCAGTCAGACAGTCTAATGTCTCTTCAAGCCTCTGGGCTGGTTAGATATCAGTCAGACAGTCTAATGTCTCTTCAAGCCTCTGGGCTGGTTAGATATCAGTCAGACAGTCTAATGTCTCTTCAAGCCTCTGGCCTGGTTAGATATCAGTCAGACAGTCTAATGTCTCTTCAAGCCTCTGGGCTGGTTAGATATCAGTCAGACAGTCTAATGTCTCTTCAAGCCTCTGGGCTGGTTAGATATCAGTCAGACAGTCTAATGTCTCTTCAAGCCTCTGGGCTGGTTAGATATCAGTCAGACAGTCTAATGTCTCTTCAAGCCTCTGGGCTGGTTAGATATCAGTCAGACAGTCTAATGTCTCTTCAAGCCTCTGGGCTGGTTAGATATCAGTCAGACAGTCTAATGTCTCTTCAAGCCTCTGGGCTGGTTAGATATCAGTCAGACAGTCTAATGTCTCTTCAAGCCTCTGGGCTGGTTAGATATCAGTCAGACAGTCTAATGTCTCTTCAAGCCTCTGGGCTGGTTAGATATCAGTTAGACAGTCTAATGTCTCTTCAAGCCTCTGGGCTGGTTAGATATCAGTCAGACAGTCTAATGTCTCTTCAAGCCTCTGGGCTGGTTAGATATCAGTCAGACAGTCTAATGTCTCTTCAAGCCTCTGGGCTGGTTAGATATCAGTCAGACAGTCTAATGTCTCTTCAAGCCTCTGGGCTGGTTAGATATCAGTCAGACAGTCTAATGTCTCTTCAAGCCTCTGGGCTGGTTAGATATCAGTCAGACAGTCTAATGTCTCTTCAAGCCTCTGGGCTGGTTAGATATCAGTCAGACAGTCTAATGTCTCTTCAAGCCTCTGGGCTGGTTAGATATCAGTCAGACAGTCTAATGTCTCTTCAAGCCTCTGGGCTGGTTAGATATCAGTCAGACAGTCTAATGTCTCTTCAAGCCTCTGGGCTGGTTAGATATCAGTCAGACAGTCTAATGTCTCTTCAAGCCTCTGGGCTGGTTAGATATCAGTCAGACAGTCTAATGTCTCTTCAAGCCTCTGGGCTGGTTAGATATCAGTCAGACAGTCTAATGTCTCTTCAAGCCTCTGGGCTGGTTAGATATCAGTCAGACAGTCTAATGTCTCTTCAAGCCTCTGGGCTGGTTAGATATCAGTCAGACAGTCTAATGTCTCTTCAAGCCTCTGGGCTGGTTAGATATCAGTCAGACAGTCTAATGTATCTTCAAGCCTCTGAGCTGGTTAGATATCAGTCAGACAGTCTAATGTCTCTTCAAGCCTCTGGGCTGGTTAGATATCAGTCAGACAGTCTAATGTCTCTTCAAGCCTCTGGGCTGGTTAGATATCAGTCAGACAGTCTAATGTCTCTTCAAGCCTCTGGGCTGGTTAGATATCAGTCAGACAGTCTAATGTCTCTTCAAGCCTCTGAGCTGGTTAGATATCAGTCAGACAGTCTAATGTCTCTTCAAGCCTCTGGGCTGGTTAGATATCAGTCAGACAGTCTAATGTCTCTTCAAGCCTCTGGGCTGGTTAGATATCAGTCAGACAGTCTAATGTCTCTTCAAGCCTCTGGGCTGGTTAGATATCAGTCAGACAGTCTAATGTCTCTTCAAGCCTCTGGGCTGGTTAGATATCAGTCAGACAGTCTAATGTCTCTTCAAGCCTCTGGGCTGGTTAGATATCAGTCAGACAGTCTAATGTCTCTTCAAGCCTCTGGGCTGGTTAGATATCAGTCAGGAGGAGGCAGTGCAGGTCAGACAGTCTGGTCAGTCAGTAACGCAATCTAGTGGAAACAGACATTAAACATTTATATTATGGCTGTACACTATTGGCTGGTTTCCCATAAAACTGATTAAGCCTTGTCCTATAAAGTAGAAACAATGTTGATTCAACCAGTTCATGTCCTTTGGGAACTGTCAAATCGCAAGAATTTCCATCGGTGTCCGTGTTGCTGAATTGTTTTTAGTGAGAGCATACATTTTTCATACTCCGCTTGTAGGCTACTTGACTGTTTGTTTGTTTACCTATCATGTGGCAAAGTCACTACTGACCATATCAACTGCGATGGTTGGCTATAGCAACAGCATATATATTTGGGAGCAGGATAACGTTCAGTGGTTGGCTATAGCTACAGTATATATATTTGGGAGCAGGATAACGTTCAGTGGTTGGCTATAGCAACAGCATATATATTTGGGAGCAGGATAATGTTCAGTGGTTGGCTATAGCTACAGTATATATATTTGGGAGCAGGATAACGTTCAGTGGTTGGCTATAGCTACAGTATATATATTTGGGAGCAGGATAACGTTCAGTGGTTGGCTATAGCTACAGTATATATATTTGGGAGCAGGATAACGTTCAGTGGTTGGCTATAGCTACAGTATATATATATTTGGGGGCAGGATAACGTTCAGTGGTTGGCTATAGCTACAGTATATATATATTTGGGAGCAGGATAACGTTCAGAGGTTGGCTATAGCTACAGTATATATATATATTTGGGAGCAGGATAACGTTCAGTGGTTGGCTATAGCTACAGTATATATATTTGGGAGCAGGATAACGTTCAGTGTTTGGCTATAGCTACAGTATATATATATTTGGGAGCAGGGTAATGTCCAGTGGTTGGCTATAGCTACAGTATATATATTTGGGAGCAGGATAACGTTCAGTGGTTGGCTATAGCTACAGTATATATATATATATATTTGGGAGCAGGATGACGTTCAGTGGTTGGCTATAGCTACAGTATATATATTTGGGAGCAGGCTAACGTTCAGTGGTTGGCTATAGCTACAGTATATATATTTGGGAGCAGGATAACGTTCAGTGGTTGGCTATAGCTACAATATATATATATATTTCGGAGCAAGATAACGTTCAGTGGTTGGCTTTAGCTACAGTATATATATTTGGGAGCAGGATAACGTTCAGTGGTTGGCTATAGCTACAGTATATATATATTTGGGAGCAGGATAACGTTCAGTGGTTGGCTATAGCTACAGTATATATATTTGGGGGCAGGATAATGTTCAGTGGTTGGCTATAGCTACAGTATATATATTTGGGGGCAGGATAACGTTCAGTGGTTGGCTATAGCTACAGTATATATATTTGGGGGCAGGATAACGTTCAGTGGTTGGCTATAGCTACAGTATATATGTCAAGGACTACAGGCTATCCAGGACTACAGGCTGTCAAGGACTACAGTCTATCATGGACTACAGTCTGTCAAGGACTACAGGCTATCAAGGACTACAGGCTGTCAAGGACTACAGGCTGTCAAGGACAACAGGCTGTCAAGGACTACAGGCTATCAAGGACTACAGGCTATCATGGACTACAGGCTGTCAAGGACTACAGGCTATCATGGACTACAGTCTGTCAAGGACTACAGGCTATCAAGGACTACAGGCTATCATGGACTACAGTCTGTCAAGGACTACAGGCTGTCATGGACTACAGGCTGTCAAGGACTACAGGCTGTCAAGGACTACAGGCTGTCTAGGACTACAGGCTATCATGGACTACAGGCTATCAAGGAATACAGGCTATCAAGGACTACAGGCTATCAAGGACTACAGGCTATCAAGGACTACAGGCTATCAAGGACTACAGGCTATCAAGGACTACAGGCTATCAAGGACTACAGGCTATCAAGGACTACAGGCTATCAAGGACTACAGGCTATCAAGGACTACAGGCTATCAAGGACTACAGGCTATCAAGGACTACAGGCTATCATGGACTACAGGCTGTCAAGGACTACAGGCTATCAAGGACTACAGGCTATCAAGGACTACAGGCTGTCAAGGACTACAGGCTGTCAAGGACTACAGGCTATCAAGGACTACATAGACAAATCCAGCTGTGTGGTGCCCACCGAAGCCTCCCTCCCAGACGAGCTTAACACATTCTATGCTCGATTCGAGGCAGACGATACCGAGCCATTCAGGAAGGCTCTCGCTGCTCCGGACGACCAGGTGCTTTCGCTCTTCAAGGCTGATGTTTAAAGTTGAATGTTTATAAGGATCCCAATTAACTATTGTGCACAATGCAGAAACAACTCTTCCTGGGATCCACATAAAACTTAAAAATACACGACGGAACATTTATAGACAAGAACAACATAAGATATTACATTAAATATAAGAGTTAAATTGGAAAGACATCAAGAAACGACAAAACACTATTTATACACTATTCATATATTCATATTCATATTATTGTCTACAGTACAGTTAAATTAGATATTTAGAAAGAGGTGCTGCGAGGTAACGTTGAGGAAAACTGTGAATACTCACCAAACCGTCGACCCAGAGGGCGTCCCTGGCCGCATCCTCAGAATGTGCTGCTGACCAGCTGGCGGGTGTCTTCTCGGACATCTTCAACCTGTCCCTGTCCCGGGCTGTAGTCCCCACTTGCTTCAAGGAGACCACCGTTGACCCAGTGTCCAAGAAAACCAAGGTGACATGCACAATTGACTATCGCCCAGTCGCACTCCCCCATGATACAAGACAGTATTCGAGAAGACGTGGAAACCTGCCACTAGGGGGCAACAGTGAGCGCTGTTACCTTCAAGTAGGTTTGGGTTTGCTAGGGTGTTGTGGACGAGGATGGTGGATGGCAGTGAGCACCTGCCTCTCGTTACAAGCATCTGCCTCTGGTTCCAAAGTTTTGCATATTTGAATCCAGCGATAGAAAGTTGTTTTCGATATTTCTGTTTTTAAACCCTACCCCAAACCTTAACCGTTACCTTAAGAATTCTTAGTTAATGCCTGAACTTAACCTTAAACACGTTGAGAAACATGGGATGGACGTCTAATTCTGAAGTGAGACTGTGAGAACTTGTTGTACACTCACCCCTGTCGTCATGGCTGTAGTCAAGGAGACCACCATCGTCCCAGTGCCAAGGTGACATACCCAAATGACTATCGCCCCGTTGCACTCACCCCTGTCATCATGAAGTGCCCTCGAGCGGCTGGTCATGGCCCACATTAAGGCCAGCATTCCAGGCACACTGGACCCTCTCCAATTTACCTTCCTCTCCAACAGATCCACGGAAGATGCCACTTCCATCACTATTCACAGAGCCTTAACACATCTGGACAAGAGGAACACCTATGCGAGAATGCTGTTCATTGACTACAGTTCAGCATTCAACACTATTGTTCCCTCCAAGCTCGACACCGAGCTCAGAGCCCTGGGTGTGGACAGCACCCTCTGCAACTGGATCCTGGACTTCCTGGCATGCAGACCACAGGCTGTGAGGATTGGCAACAACACCTCCTCCACACTGACTCTTAGCACAGGGCCCGCCCCTTGACATGGAGCAGCAACACCACCAGTCTTGTCAAGAGGACAGCTCCTCTACTTACTAAGGCAGCATGCTACCCCGGGTCCTCTCCAAATACTACCGCTGCACCATCGAGTGTCCTGACCGGTTGTATCACGGCCTAGTACGGGAATGGCTCCGTCCACGACTGCAAGGCCCTCCAGCGGGTGGTGACGAGGGCCCAGTACATCACTGGGACCGTGCTTCCACCCATCCAGGACATCTACTAGAAACGGTGCCTGAGGAAGGCATGCAGCACCATCAAGGACCCCACACACCCCAGCCACAGGCTGTTCACTCCCTTACCGTCGGGAAGACGGTTTCGGAGCATAAGGTCTGATACCAACAGGCTCAGAGACAGTTCCTATCTACAAGCCATCAGAACTGAACACTTGAACTGGACTGGACCACCTACTCTCTCTCTCTCTCTCTCTCTCTCTCTCTCTCTCTCTCCCTCTATCTCTCTCTCTCTCTCTCTCTCTCTCTCTCTCTCTCTCTCTCTCTCTCTCTCTCTCCCCCCTCTCTCTCTCAAACATTGCCAATCTTTACCATACTTTGAGGTGAGAAATTGTCTTTATAATGTTGAAAACTTTTGGGGAACTGGCCATTTAAAAGTTTTTAAGCCTCATTTTTAAGCCTGATTCTCCACACTTTAGCACACATGCGCTCACTCATGCACACACACACGCAAGTACGCACACGTGCACGCACCGACACACACTCACGCACGCACACACACACACACACACAAGCACACACGCACGCACACACACACACACACACACATTCTCTCGCTGCCTTTCTAACTCCAGAGGTCAGCAGGGACTTGGTAACAGGTGTATCATCACAGGCTTGTCACACACAGCATGTCTGGGACACACACAGAGACACACTCACACACACACACACACAGAGACACACTCACACAGAGAGACACACACACACACACACACAGAGAGACACACACACACACACACACACACACACACACTGTCCAGACGTGACCGAACCCTTCAGGGATGAGTCATTTCCTATTGGAGGAGAGAATTTATTTCTTCATGTTTTAAACTGAGGTTATGTTTCCCTGCCTCTCTCTTTATTCAGGAGAGACTGCCTCTTCTGCTGTCAGAAGAGAGTGTGTGTGGTGTGTGTGTGGTGTGTGTGTGTAGTGTGTGTGGTGTGTGTGTGTGTGTGTAGTGTGTGTGTGTGTGTGTGTGTGTGTGTGTGTGTGTGTGTGTGTGTGTGTGTGTGTGTGTGTGTGTGTGTAGTGTGTGTGTGTGTGTGTGTGTGTGTGTGTGTGTGTGTAGTGTGTGTGTGTGTGTGTAGTGTGTGTGTGTGTGTGTGTGTGTGTGTGTGTGTGTGTGTGTGTGTGTGTGTGTGTGTGTGTGTGTGTGTGTGTGTGTGTGTGTAGTGTGTGTGTGTGTGTAGTGTGTGTGTAGTGTGTGTGTGTGTGTGTGTGTGTGTGTGTGTGTGTGTGTGTGTAGTGTGTGTTCAGGAGAGAAGGCCTTCTGTAAGGGTCTATCTATATGCCAGCGACTGCTTGACTATTCCACAGCCTCTCAGCTGCTGTAACCATTATTATGCAGATGGGGGATAAAAGGTCCACCCAAACGCTCTTCAGCCAAAGCTTCAACGAAAAAGGGGGGATCAGGTGCTCGACTGAGGGACTTGAAAATCCACCAATCAGACCATCCTGCAGAATAAAGGAAAGCAGAAGTTATTTCTGAGTGAATCTGATTTATTGACGAGAGAAACTAACAACAGGCTTTCAGTTTCAGCATGAATCACCTTCATCAGAGCCTTGGGGGTGGTGTTGTGCTGCACCATGGGGGTGGTGTTGTGCTGCACCATGGGGGTGGTGTTGTGCTGCACCATGGGGGTGGTGTTGTGCCGCACCATGGGGGTGGTGTTGTGCCGCACCATGGGGGTGGTGTTGTGATGCACCATGGGGGTGGTGTTGTGACTCACCATGGGGGTGGTGTTGTGCTGCACCATGGGGGCGGTGTTGTGCAGCACCATGGGGGCGGTGTTGTGCTGCACCATGGGGGCGGTGTTGTGCTGTACCATGGGGGTGGTGTTGTGACTCACCATGGGGGTGGTGTTGTGCCTCACCATGGGGGGTGTGCTGTACCATGGGGGTGGTGTTGTGCTGCACCATGGGGGCGGTGTTGTTCTGCACCATGGGGGTGGTGTTGTGCTGCACCATGGGGGCGGTGTTGTTCTGCACCATGGGGGCGGTGTTGTTCTGCACCATGGGGGTGGTGTTGTGCCTCACCATGGGGGTGGTGTTGTGCAGCACCATGGGGGTGGTGTTGTGCCGCACCATGGGGGTGGTGTTGTGCCGCACCATGGGGGTGGTGTTGTGCTGCACCATGGGGGTGGTGTTGTGCTGCACCATGGGGGTGGTGTTGTGCTGCACCATGGGGGTGGTGTTGTGCTGCACCATGGGGGTGGTGTTGTGCTGCACCATGGGGGTGGTGTTGTGCCTCACCATGGGGGTGGTGTTGTGCAGCACCATGGGGGTGGTGTTGTGCTGCACCATGGGGGTGGTGTTGTGCCGCACCATGGGGGTGGTGTTGTGCCGCACCATGGGGGTGGTGTTGTTCTGCACCATGGGGGTGGTGTTGTGCTGCACCATGGGGGGTGGTGTTGTGCCTCACCATGGGGGTGGTGTTGTGCAGCACCATGGGGGGTGGTGTTGTGCTGCACCATGGGGGGTGGTGTTGTGCCGCACCATGGGGGTGGTGTTGTGCCGCACCATGGGGGTGGTGTTGTTCTGCACCATGGGGGTGGTGTTGTGCAGCACCACGGGGGTGGTGTTGTTCTGTACCAGTGGTAATGAAGTTACTCCTAGACACTAATCTAAGGCCAATTTGACCTCCATCACTACATCTTAAAGGGGCAATCAGCAGTTGCTAAATCCATTTTTTTATCCATTAAATTAATATCTACCCATTGCTTCTTGAAAAATGTAACTTATGAATGCTGCATGAGCTTAGTTCCACTGTGGTTGTCACGAATACCGCCGAGGCTGCTCCTCCTCCTTGTTCGGGCAGGCTTCGGCGTTCGTCGTCCCCGGAGTACTAGCTACCACCGATTGATGTTTTCGATGTTTGTTTTGTCATGTCTAGTTGAGTGCACCTGTTTCGTATTCTGTCATGATTATGTCACCTATAAGTTTCCCTGTGTTATGTTTTGTAGTTGTGTGTTATTGTCCGCCTGTCGTTTGGTGTCGAGGTTCGGTACTTTTGTTTGTGGGTGTTTTTACGCATTTCGCGCCTCCGGTGTTTTCGAGGCCATTTATTTTGTATTTGTTCCAAGTATTTCAGTAAAGTGGTTTTGACTTATCCTCTGTGTCCTGCGCCTGACTTCACCACCGCATACACGTCAGTACCGTGACAGTGGTACCCCGTCAGAACCCAAAATAATTACTTATTTTATGCAAATGTTTGTAAACAACATAAACATCAACACTGTAGAGCATCAAAACGTGGTTAAAACTATAATGTTGATATCGTGGATGGTCAGTCCTTGGTCTGTATAGGTTAGAGTTATAATGTTGATATCGTGGATGGTCAGTCCTTGGTCTGTATAGGTTAGAGTTATAATGTTGATATCGTGGATGGTCAGTCCTTGGTCTGTATAGGTTAGAGTTATAATGTTGATATCGTGGATGGTCAGTCCTTGCATCCATAGCTCTGTCTATACATTGAGAGAGGATACATTTATCCAGCTCCATCCCTCAGCTTTTTACCGAAACGGGTGGGGAGTAGCTTTGTTATTGTTTCAATTGCTGATTGTCGCGTTAAGTTTGGGATTGAAGGGAAACTAGACTGACCTGGGTCTAATATCTGTTTTAGACCAGCCAGATCGCTCAAGATTGATTTCTAAACTGGACGTCTGTCCATGTCATGAGGAAGTCAGGAAATGCCTTAAAAACCGGCCACTAGGGGCAACAGTGAGCGTTATTACCGCCAAGTAGACTTGGGTTTTGCTAAAGTTATGTAATCCCATGACTCTGGATCAAAAGGTTGCGTGTTCAATCCCAGTTTACCCTACCCCAAACCTTAACCCTTAACCTTGACCCTTAACTTTTAAATTTGACGTTTGGAGCAACTTCTAAATTTGACGTTTGGAGCAACTTCGAAATTTGAAGTTTAGAGAAAAGTGCAAAAATGTCTAATTCTGCAGTGAGACTGTGAGAGCTCATTGAGACACCTGGGTAGGAAGGCTCAGGAAGGCAAAGTGAATGTCTCAGATAAAAATGCTTTAGGCATTAATTCTGACTGGTTAAGGTAAGGGTTAAGGTTTTGGATAGGGTTAAACTAGCACTGAGATTGAACTCGCGATCCTCGAAGCCATAGCTCGCGGCTTAACACCTACTAGATAGAAAATAGGTGTTCACATTTGCCCCTAGTGGACAGTATTGAAATCATCTCCTGGCATCCTGGGGACCTGGACAAACGTTTAATACTGCAGTGGATCTGGTGTGACCTGGCTGCTCAACTAAAGAGGTCAGATGGTCTACATCGTATATATTTAGATCTAAACGTTTCATAACATCATACTGCCCTAGCAGGGAAGACAGGAAGAGGAGGAAGAGGGGGAGGAGGAGGAGGAGGAGGAGGAATATTAGGAAGAGGAGGAAGAGGGGGAGGAGGAGGAGGAGGAGGAAGAGGAGGAGGAGGAGGAGGAAGATTAAGAATATTAGGAAGAGGAGGAAGAGGGGGAGGAGGAGGAGGAGGAGCAAGAGGAGGCAGAGGGGGAGGAGGAGGAGGAGGAGGAGGAGGTGGAGGAGTAGGAGGAGGAAGGGAGGAGGAGGAGGAGGAGGAGGGGGAGGAGGAGGAAGAGGAGGAAGATGAAGAATATTAGGAAGAGGAGGAAGAGGGGGAGGAGGAGGAGGAGGAGGAGGAGGAGGAAGAGGAGGAGGAGGAGGAGGAGGAGGAGGAGGAGGAGGATGAAGAATATTAGGAAGAGGAGGAAGAGGAGGAGGAGGAAGAGGGGGAGGAGGAGGAGGAGGAAGAAGAGGAGGAGGAGGAGGAGGAGGAGGAGGAAGAACATTAGGAAGAGGAGGAAGAGGAGGAGGAGGAGGAAGAGGGGGAGGAGGAGGAGGAAGAAGAAGAAGAAGAGGAGGAGGAGGAGGAGGAGGAAGAATATTAGGAAGAGGAGGAAGAGGAGGAGGAAGAGGGGGAAGAGGAGGAGGAGGAAGAACATTAGGAAGAGGAGGAGGAGGAAGAGGAGGAGGAGGAGGAGAAAGAGGAGAGAGAAGAGGGTAAAAGGCATTAGTCTCCGTCCAGTGCCGATGACTCATCACAACACCAGAGGCGCTTAGTGATTACATCATCATTATTGTGACATCAAGACCCGAACTGACGATGGCTTTAACAGCTCATGGCAAAGGTTCCAGCGTTGTGTGTGTGTGTCTGTGTGTGTATGTGTCTGTGTGTGCGTGTGTGTGTGTGTGTGTGTGTGTGTGTGTGTGTGTGTTAAGACATTAGCATTCTATAAAAGCCCCCAGGGTTCCTTCTCTGTCCAGTATAAATATAAACATATAAACATTTAAACACATAAACACACGTCAACACGTGGCACAGATGCTTGATGTCTGCAGGCTTGCAGTGAGGAGCCGGGTGGTGTGCATAGGCAGTGACTGGAGCAGAATGAACCGAGTGTAATGGTGAATGGAACGTGGTAACTTGAAAGCATAAAGCCAAAATGAAATTGCCCCCGAAAATGATTAAATGATAAAACTAGAAAATTAATGTGTTGATATATGTACTTGTGATGATAGTTGGCCATTCCTGTGTTAACACAATGTATTGTGATGATAGTTGGCCAAGCCTGTGTTAACACAATGTATTGTGATGATAGTCGGCCAATCCTGTGTTAACACAATGTATTGTGAGGATAGTTGGCCAAGCCTGTGTTAACACGATGTATTGTGATGATAGTTGGCCATTCCTGTGTTAACACAATGTATTGTGATGATAGTTGGCCAAGCCTGTGTTAACACAATGTATTGTGATGATAGTCGGCCAATCCTGTGTTAACACAATGTATTGTGAGGATAGTTGGCCAAGCCTGTGTTAACACGATGTATTGTGATGATAGTTGGCCATTCCTGTGTTAACACAATGTATTGTGATGATAGTTGGCCAAGCCTGTGTTAACACAATGTATTGTGATGATAGTCGGCCAAGCCTGTGTTAACACAATGTATTGTGATGATAGTTGGCCAATCCTACGTTAACACAATGTATTGTGATGATAGTCGGCCAATCCTACGTTAACACAATGTATTGTGATGATAGTTGGCTATTAGGCAGTACGCCTGTAAGGCTGCAGGTACGGGTGTGGTTGGAGGCGTGGCCAGCCAATAAAGATGGAAGTCCCACCCAGTTGTCTACATTAATTAAAATGGTGGAAGCCCTCAAAGGCCCTGCCCATGATAATACGGGTTTTGGCCACTAGAGGCCTCTATCATTCTCTATGACATCACCGTGTTCCATTGGATTCTTTCTGTGTCCTTGGATTTGAACTTCCTTTCAAAGACTCAACGAGAGGTTCAAGGTAGGACTAAAGTTTCCATTGTGAATTTGCTCTTTGGGTGATTCCTCACGAAGCTAGGAAAATAAAGAAGAACATGGCTTTTTGGGGGATTTTCATGACATGTGATCCCATAGAAGGGTCCTTTTGGAGGAAGGATTGTCGACATGTATTTGACGTTTGTATCTTAAAGCATATGTCACAGGTGTGACAATGAGCCTCCATTTCTTATCATGCATGCCTCTGCCTTTCTAATTAGTATGATTGATCCTGTAATTTCATTGGCTGACTGTCTCTGTGTTTGTTTGAGGGTTTTTTGTTGTTGTTGGGAGGGGGGCGGTATATTTAGTGAGGAACATTCCAACTGGAATCTGTTCCAAAAAAAACATTGTAAATAAAAACATTGCAAAGAAAAAAAAACGTATAAGAAGTTACATGGAATAATCCAGACAGTGGCTGAACGGGTCACTTTACATTTTCACTCACTACCTGTCCTGAACGTTTATCCCACGTGGTTTCATTCTCCCAACATGCTTGTTAGCGTAGCTTTGCACCAGCTACTCCACTGGTTCATCTCTGTTCCCTTGGCAGCATCAGTAGAACCATAGTGTAAAATGTCCCTTCAAATTAAGAGTCCCCATGCTCTTGACTCTGGACATTGGCTGGCCTAATGGTCTATAGTAAAACACAGTCAAACTCTTATTTGTTTCAGGTTGTATCTGTCTGGTGCAGTTTTTATACACTGGCTGCCTTCAGTTATAGGTAGATTAATCCTTCACTTTACATTTTAATCATTTAGCAGACACTCTTATCCAGAGTAACTTAGAGTTAGTGAGTGCATACATTATTATTTAAAAAAATATATACTGGCCCCCCATGGGAATCAAACCCACAACCCTGGCGTTGCAAACACCATGCTCTACCAACTGAGCTACATCCCTGCCGGCCATTCCCTCCCCTGGGCCAATTGTGCGCCGCCCCATGGGTCTCCCGGTCGCAGCCGGCTACAACAGAGCCTGGATTCTAACCAGGATCTCTAGTGGCACAGCTAGCACTGCGATGCAGTGCCTTAGACCACTGCTCCACTCGGTTGATTAAATATTATCACAAACAATGAAGAATACCAATTAACGTTTTAGACAGATAAACCTCTAAAACCTGATTGTACTAGTGAAGTGGTTGATGACTAGATGGCTAGTTGAATCAGTAGATGTGCTGTCCCAGTGAAGTGGTTGATGACTAGATGACTAGTTGAATCAGTAGATGTGCTGTACTAGTGAAGTGGTTGATGACTAGATGACTAGTTGAATCAGTAGATGTGCTGTCCTAGTGAAGTGGTTGATGACTAGATGGCTAGTTGAATCAGTAGATGTGCTGTCCTAGTGAAGTGGTTGATGACTAGATGGCTAGTTGAATCAGTAGATGTGCTGTCCTAGTGAAGTGGTTGATGACTAGATGACTAGTTGAATCAGTAGATGTGCTGTCCTAGTGAAGTGGTTGATGACTAGATGACTAGTTGAATCAGTAGATGTGCTGTCCGAGTGAAGTGGTTGATGACTAGATGGCTAGTTGAATCAGTAGATGTGCTGTCCTAGTGAAGTGGTTGATGACTAGATGACTAGTTGAATCAGTAGATGTGCTGTCCTAGTGAAGTGGTTGATGACTAGATGGCTAGTTGAATCAGTAGATGTGCTGTCCTAGTGAAGTGGTTGATGACTAGATGACTAGTTGAATCAGTAGATGTGCTGTCCTAGTGAAGTGGTTGATGACTAGATGACTAGTTGAATCAGTAGATGTGCTGTCCTAGTGAAGTGGTTGATGACTAGATGACTAGTTGAATCAGGTGTGCTGTCCTAGTGAAGTGGTTGATGACTAGATGACTA
>NC_059197.1:51893280-51943280 GCF_020615455.1 Coregonus clupeaformis | reverse complement strand
CACCTGGTCTCATAGGAGACACCACCTGGTCTCATAGGAGACACCACCTGGTCTCACTGGAGACACCACCTGGTCTCACTGGAGACACCACCTGGTCTCATTGGAGACACCACCTGGTCTCATAGGAGACACCACCTGGTCTCACTGGAGACACCACCTGGTCTCATTGGAGACACCACCTGGTCTCACTGGAGATACCACCTGGTATCACTGGAGACACAACCTGGTCTCACTGGAGACACCACCTGGTCTCACTGGAGACACCACCTGGTCTCATAGGAGACACCACCTGGTCTCACGGGAGACACCACCTGGTCTCATTGGAGACACCACCTGGTCTCATTGGAGACACCACCTGGTCTTATAGGAGACACCACCTGGTCTCACTGGAGACACTACCTGGTCTCATAGGAGACACCACCTGGTCTCACTGGAGACACCACCTGGTCTCATTGGAGACACCACCTGGTCTCATTGGAGACACCACCTGGTCTCATAGGAGACACCACCTCATATAGTTTAGTAATACCACTGTGGACATGTTTCTACAACCTTCTGAGTTCATATAGTTTAGTAATACCACTGTGGACATGTTTCTACAACCTTCTGAGTTCATATAGTTTAGTAATACCACTGTGGACATGTTTCTACAACCTTCTGAGTTCATATAGTTTAGTAATACCACTGTGGACATGTTATCCATTCCAGAGGCTACTACCACTCAGAGAGCAGAGTATTCGGTTCCCAGCTGTCTGTCTATGAACAGTATTAACATCTACAATCTCTCTCTCCTTTATCTCTGTAGTGGATGGTCTACTCTGTTAGAGGATCAGTCCAGGTGTGCAGTGTGTCAGCAGGTGCTGAGGGATCCAGTCTCTATCACCTGTGGACACAGGTTCTGCAGACAGTGCATCACCAGATACTGGGAGAAACCTGCTCCTTCAGGAGACTATGACTGTCCTCAGTGTAGAAAGAGATCCAGAACACGGCCTGTACTACAGCACCTGAGTCAACCCAATAAAACACGAGGCTCTGAAAACAGTAAGACCACTTGCACACGTGGGCCAAGTCAATACCTTAATATGATTTACAGTAGGTAACTACAATATTATGAGATAATAGAAGTTACTGTAGTTGTGGAAGGCCCACTTTTCATCCTGTCAATGAATGTTTCTGATACACATCATTTTCCCTCTTCCCTTGTAGTGGATGACAGCCTGCAGAGAGCTATAGTAAACCATAAAGACAGTCTGAAAAGGAGGTATGAATGTGTGATAGAAGGCATGGAAATAGCAGGGAACCAAACTCCCCTCAACAGGATTTACACAGAGCTCTACATCACAGAGGGAGAGAGTGAAGGGGTTAACAATGAACATGAGGTGTGGCAGCTAGAGACAGCATCCAGGACACCAACCTCACATGACACAGCAATCCACTGCAATGACATCTTTAAACCCTTACCAGGCCAAGAGAGAACCATCAGAACTGTGCTGACGAAGGGCATCGCTGGCATCGGAAAAACAGTCTCTGTGCAGAAGTTCATCCTAGACTGGGCTGAAGAGAAGGCGAACCAAGATGTGGATATCATATTTGTGCTTCCTTTCCGGGAGCTGAACTTGATTAAAGATCTCCAGTACAGTCTTCTCAGACTTTTAAATGGCTTCCACACAGAACTAGACATAGGCAATGCAAAGAAACTCACTGCCTGTAAAGCTATGTTCATCTTTGATGGTTTGGATGAAAGCAGACTTCCATTGGATTTCCAGCACAATGAAAAGGTGTCTGATGTCTCCCAGACATCGTCTGTCGATGTTCTGCTGACAAACCTCATCATGGGGAATCTGCTTCCCTCTGCTCTCCTATGGATAACCTCCCGACCAGCAGCAACCAATCAGATCCCCCCTAAGTGTGTTGACCAGGTGACAGAGGTACGAGGGTTCAATGACCCACAGAAGGAGGAGTACTTCAGGAAGAGATTCAGTGATGAGGACCTGGCCAGCAGAATCATCTCACACATAAAGACATCAAGGAGCCTCCACATCATGTGCCACATGCCAGTCTTCTGTTGGATTTCTGCAATAGTCCTTGAGCACATGTTGAGTACAGACAAGAGGAGAGAGATGCCCACGACTCTGACTGAGATGGCAATACACTTCCTGCTCATTCAGACCAGCCTGAAGAACCAGAAATATCATGGAAGAGATGAGATGGATCAACAGGAGCTCATGGAGTCAGATAAGGAAATTCTTCTGAAGCTGGGGAAGCTGGCGTTTGAAAATCTGGAGAAGGGTAATCTCATGTTCTATGAAGAAGACCTGAAAGAGTGTGGCATTGATGTCAAAGAAGCCTCAGTGTACTCAGGAGTGTGCACACAAATCTTTAAAGAAGAGTCTGTGTTATTTCAGAGAGTGGTGTACTGCTTTGTTCATCTGAGCATTCAGGAGTTTCTCTCAGCTGTCTACATGTACCATTGTTACACAACCAAGAACATGGATGCACTGAAGCCCTTCCTCAAGAGAAAGTCTAGAGCTGCATCTGAAGAGCTAACCTCGCATGAGCTGCTGAAGAGTACCGTGGATAAAGCCTTGGAGAGCAAGAATGGACACCTGGACCTCTTTGTCCGCTTCCTTCATGGCATGTCACTGGAGTCCAATCAGAAACTCCTACGAGGTCTGGTGACACAGACAGAAAGCAGTCCAGAGAGCGTCCAGAAAACAATCCGATCCCTTAAGGTGATGCAGAGGAAGAACATCTCCCCTGAGAGGTGCATCAATCTCTTCCACTGTCTGATAGAGATGAAAGACCATTCAGTACAGGAGGAAATCCAAGCGTACTTGAGGTCAGAGAAGAGATCCAAAAACCTCACACTTTCTCAGTGTTCAGCACTGGCCTACATGCTACAGATATCAGAGGAGGTTCTGGATGTGTTTGACCCAAAGGTATACAAGACATCAGAGGAGGGTCGTAGGAGACTGCTCCCAGCTGTGAGAGGCTGCAGGAAAGCTCTGTAAGTATTCATGGAAATATCCCACACCAAAATACATTGTAGTTACAGCAGCATTTTTATTGGCTGACTGGCTCTGTAAGTACTCATGTGACTATCCCTCAGACCAAACTTTACTGTATGTAAGAACAACAATATTTTCATTGGCTGACTAAACTTTCTATCAGCTGAAAAGTCTTAAACAAACTGTAATACAAACGGATCAGAAAAGTTGTAGCATTGAGACAACTATACACAGTGTTCACATTATTAGTGCAGGGGTAACAGTGTAAGCAGGGAAGCTAAATGTAACATTTTAATACAACCTGTCCCTCATGGTATTTACTCTGTTGACAGACTCACTGGCTGTAAACTCACAGACACATCCTGTGAAGTGTTGGCCTCAGCTCTCAGTTCAAACCCCTCAAACCTGAGAGAGCTGGATCTGAGTGACAATCACCTGAAGGATTCAGGAGTGAAGCTGCTCTCTGCTGGACTGGGGAATCCCCGCTGTAAACTGGAGACTCTGAGGTCAGTATTCCTGTAGTTGGTCAACAAGTGATAACTGTTCACCAGATCCACATGTGTTTACCAGGCACACATAGTCCACACCATATGTGTTTGGACAGTGAAGCTTACAGTTTTACATTTGGTGCTATGCTCCAGCATTTTGGATTTGAAATTGTTTCATATTAGGCAACAGTACAGAATGTCACTTTTTATTTGAGGGTATTCATACATACCTGTTGTACTGTTTAGAAATGAAAGCACTTAATGTATCTAGTTCTCCCATTTGAAAAAGTAATAAGTATTTGGACAAATTAATTTAGTCCAAAGTTTAGTATTTGGTCCCATATTCCTTACCTGCAGTGATTATATCAAGCTTGTGTTTCTACAAACTTGTTGAATGCATTTGCAGTTTGTCTTGGTTGTGTTTTGGATGATGTTTTTCCCAATAGAAACTGAATGGTGAATAATGTCCTGTCATTTTGGAGTCACTTCACTTGTATTGTCAGTAAGAATAGAAGATGTTTCTGAACACTTCTACATTCATGTGGATGCTACTATGATAATGAATAATCATGAATGAATCGTGAATGATGATGAAGAGAAAGTTACAGAGGAACAAGGATCATACCCCCTCTGTTATTGGTAATGGTGAGAGGTTAGCATGTTTTGTTGTAGCCTCTGTAACTCTCTCACTCATTATTATTCATGATTCATTCATGATTATTCTTAATCATGGCATCATCAGGATTAATTTAGTAGTGTTTAGAAACATGTTATCTACTCACTTAGACAGAAAATTACTCCAGTCATCATCCACCATTCAGTTACTATCGGGCAAAACATAACCCAAACACAACCAAAACAAACTGCAAATGCAACCAACGAGTTTGGGACCAAATACTAAACTTTTGACTACTTTAATACACTATAAGTGAATTGGTCAGAATACTTTGACTTCTTCAAATGGGGGACTAGATACATAAAGTCAATCTAAATCTGATACCTCACTGTCTGTCTTTTGACTGATACTGCTTTTTAAAATGGTCTGGTCAGTCTACTCAAATATTTGGACAATACATTTTTCCATCTACAAGCAATAATTTGATCATTTCAAATAATGATACATTAATTTATGAATAGATATGTCAGGTTTCAGGACACTGATAAATCTGACATATGTTGAAAAAAATATACTGCCACTATTTTGACCACCAAAGAATAGCAGTGTGGTTTTAATATGATTTGACTCTTTGCAGGCTGTCATGCTGTCTAGTCACAGAGGAAGGCTGTGCTTCTCTGGTCTCAGCTCTGAGATCAAACCCCTCACACCTGAGAGAGCTGGACCTGAGCTACAATGACCTGAAGGATTCAGGAGTGAAGCTGCTCTCTGCTGGACTGGAGGATCCCCACTGTAAACTGGAGACTCTGAGGTCAGTATTCCTGTAGTTGGTCAACAAGTGATAACTGTTCACCAGATCCACATGTGTTTACCAGGCACACATAGTCCACACCATATGTGTTTGGACAGTGAAGCTTACAGTTTTACATTTGGTGCTATGCTCCAGCATTTTGGATTTGAAATTGTTTCATATTAGGCAACAGTACAGAATGTCACTTTTTATTTGAGGGTATTCATACATACCTGTTTTACAGTTTAGAAATGAAAGCACTTTATGTATGTAGTTCTCTAGTTCTACCATTTGAAAAAGTCATAAGTATTTGGACAAATTAATTTAGTCCAAAGTTTAGTATTTGGTCCCATATTCCTTACCTGCAGTGATTATATCAAGCTTGTGTTTCTACAAACTTGTTGAATGCATTTGCAGTTTGTCTTGGTTGTGTTTTGGATGATGTTTTTCCCAATAGAAACTGAATGGTGAATAATGTCCTGTCATTTTGGAGTCACTTCACTTGTATTGTCAGTAAGAATAGAAGATGTTTCTGAACACTTCTACATTCATGTGGATGCTACCATGATTATGAATAATCATGAATGAATCGTGAATGATGATGAAGAGAAAGTTACAGAGGAACAAGGATCATACCCCCTCTGTTATTGGTAATGGTGAGAGGTTAGCATGTTTTGTTGTAGCCTCTGTAACTTTCTCACTCATTATTATTCATGATTCATTCATGATTATTCTTAATCATGGCATCATCAGGATTAATTTAGTAGTGTTTAGAAACATGTTATCTACTCACTTAGACAGAAAATTACTCCCAGTCATCATCCACCATTCAGTTACTATTGGACAAAACATAACCCAAAACACAACCAAAACAAACTGCAAATGCAACCAACGAGTTTGGGACCAAATACTAAACTTTTGACTACTTTAATACACTATAAGTGAATTGGTCAGAATACTTTGACTTCTTCAAATGGGGGACTAGATACATAAAGTCAATCTAAATCTGATACCTCACTGTCTGTCTTTTGACTGATACTGCTTTTTAAAATGGTCTGGTCAGTCTACTCAAATATTTGGACAATACATTTTTCCATCTACAAGCAATAATTTGATCATTTCAAATAATGATACATTAATTTATGAATAGATATGTCAGGTTTCAGGACACTGATAAATCTGAATATGTTGAAAAAAATATACTGCCACTATTTTGACCACCAAAGAATAGCAGTGTGGTTTTATTATGATTTGACTCTTTGCAGGCTGTCATGCTGTCTAGTCACAGAGGAAGGCTGTGCTTCTCTGGTCTCAGCTCTGAGATCAAACCCCTCACACCTGAGAGAGCTGGACCTGAGCTACAATGACCTGAAGGATTCAGGAGTGAAGCTGCTCTCTGCTGGACTGGGGAATCCCCACTGTAAACTGGAGACTCTGAGGTCAGTATTCCTGTAGTTGGTCAACAAGTGATAACTGTTCACCAGATCCACATGTGTTTACCAGGCACACATAGTCCACACCATATGTGTTTGGACAGTGAAGCTTACAGTTTTACATTTGGTGCTATGCTCCAGCATTTTGGATTTGAAATTGTTTCATATTAGGCAACAGTACAGAATGTCACTTTTTATTTGAGGGTATTCATACATACCTGTTTTACAGTTTAGAAATGAAAGCACTTTATGTATGTAGTTCTCTAGTTCTACCATTTGAAAAAGTCATAAGTATTTGGACAAATTAATTTAGTCCAATGTTTAGTGTTTTAGTGTTTGGTCTTTGAATATTCTTTGCCTGCAGTGATTACATCAAATTTGTGAATCTACAAACTTTTGAATACATTTGCAGTTTGTCTTGGTTGTGTTTTGGATGATGTTTTTCCCAATAGAAACTGAATGGTGAATAATGTCCTGTCATTTTGGAGTCACTTCACTTGTATTGTCAGTAAGAATAGAAGATGTTTCTGAACACTTCTACATTCATGTGGATGCTACCATAATTATGAATAATCATGAATGAATCGTGAATGATGATGAAAGAGAAAGTTACAGAGGAACAAGGATCATACCCCCTCTGTTATTGGTAATGGTGAGAGGTTAGCATGTTTTGTTGTAGCCTCTGTAACGTTCTCACTCATTATTATTCATGATTCATTCATGATTTTTCTTAATCATGGCATCATTAGGATTCATTTAGTAGTGTTTAGAAAATTTACATTTTAGTCATTTAGCAGACGCTCTTATCCAGAGCGACTTACAGTTAGTGAGTGCATACATTATTTTTTATTACATTTTTTCATGCTGGCCCCCCGTGGGAATCGAACCCACAACCCTAGCGTTGCAAACGCCATGCTCTACCAACCAAACTACATCCCTGCCGGCCATTCCCTCCCCTACCCTGGACGACGCAGGGCCAATTGTGCGCCGCCCCATGGGTCTCCCGGTCGCGGCCGGCTACGACAGAGCCTGGATTCGAACCATGATCTCTAGTGGCACAGCTACAGAAACCTGTTATCTACTCACTTAGACAGAAAATTACTCCAGTCATCATCCACCATTCAGTTACTATTGGGCAAAACATAACCAAAAACAAACTGCAAATACAACCAACGAGTTTACAACCAAATACTCAACTTTTGACTATGTTAATACACTATTAGTCAAATGGTCAGAATACGTTTGACTTCGTCAAATGGGGGGACTAGTAACATAAAGTGCTTTCATTTCTAAACGGTGAAACAGATATGTATTAAAATACCCTCAAATAAAAGGTGACATTATATACTGTCACCTCATATGAAACATTTGATCTCAAATCCAAAATGCTGGAGTATAATGCCACATTTAAAATGTTAGCTTCACTGTCAAAATAGATATGGTGTGGACTGTATACTCAATACAATCTAAATCTGATACCTCACTGTCTGTCTTTTGACTGAAACTGCTTTTTAAACTGCTCTGGTCAGTCTAATCAAATATTTGTACTATACATTTTTCTATCTACATGCAATACTTTGATAATTTGTCATTTCTAATAATGAAACATTCATTTATGAATAGATATGGCAGGTTTCAGGACACTGATATATCTGAATATGTTGAAAAAAATATATTGCCACTATTTTCACCACCAAAGAATAGCAGTGTGGTTTTCTTATGATTTGACTCTTTGCAGGCTGTCAGGCTGTCTAGTCACAGAGGAAGGCTGTGCTTCTCTGGTCTCATCTCTGAAGTCAAACCCCTCACACATGAGTGAGCTGGATATGAGTAACAATGACCTGAAGGATTCAGGAGTGAAGCTGCTCTCTGCTGGACTGGGGAATCCCCACTGTAAACTGGAGACTCTGAGGTCAGTATTCCTGTAGTTGGTCAACAAGTGATAACTGTTCACCAGGTCCACATGTGTTTACCAGGCACACATAGTCCACACCATATGTGTTTGGACAGTGAAGCTTACAGTTTTACATTTGGTGCTATGCTCCAGCATTTTGGATTTGAAATTGTTTCATATTAGGCAACAGTACAGAATGTCACTTTTTATTTGAGGGTATTCATACATACCTGTTTTACTGTTTAGAAATGAAAGCACTTTATGTATGTAGTTCTCTAGTTCTACCATTTGAAAAAGTCATAAGTATTTGGACAAATTAATTTAGTCCAATGTTTAGTGTTTTAGTGTTTGGTCTTTGAATATTATTTGCCTGCAGTGATTACATCAAGCTTGTGAATCTACAAACTTTTGAATGCATTTGCAGTTTGTCTTGGTTGTGTTTTGGATGATGTTTTTCCCAATAGAAACTGAATGGTGAATAATGTCCTGTCATTTTGGAGTCACTTCACTTGTATTGTCAGTAAGAATAGAAGATGTTTCTGAACACTTCTACATTCATGTGGATGCTACTATGATTATGAATAATCATGAATGAATCGTGAATGATGATGAATGAGAAAGTTACAGAGGAACAAGGATCATACCCCCTCTGTTATTGGTAATGGTAAGAGGTTAGCATGTTTTGTTGTAGCCTCTGTAACTTTCTCACTCATTATTATTCATGATTCATTCATAATTTTTCTTAATCATGGCATCATCAGGATTAATTTAGTAGTGTTTAGAAACATGTTATCTACTCACTTAGACAGAAAATTACTCCAGTCATCATCCACCATTCAGTTACTATCGGGCAAAACATAACCCAAAACAAACTGCAAATACAACCAACGAGTTTACAACCAAATACTCAACTTTTGACTACGTTAATACACTATAAGTCAAATGGTCAGAATACGTTTGACTTCGTCAAATGGGGGGGCTAGATACATAAAGTGCTTTCATTTCTAAACGGTGAAACAGATACAGTGGGGAAAAAATGTATTTAGTCAGCCACCAATTGTGCAAGTTCTCCCACTTAAAAAGATGAGAGAGGCCTGTAATTTTCATCATAGGTACACGTCAACTATGACAGACAAATTGAGAATTTTTTTCTCCAGAAAATCACATTGTAGGATTTTTAATGAATTTATTTGCAAATTATGGTGGAAAATAAGTATTTGGTCACATACAAACAAGCAAGATTTCTGGCTCTCACAGACCTGTAGCTTCTTCTTTAAGAGGCTCCTCTGTCCTCCACTCGTTACCTGTATTAATGGCACCTGTTTGAACTTGTTATCAGTATAAAAGACACCTGTCCACAACCTCAAACAGTCACACTCCAAACTCCACTATGGCCAAGACCAAAGAGCTGTCAAAGGAGACCAGAAACAAAATTGTAGACCTGCACCAGGCTGGGAAGACTGAATCTGCAATAGGTAAGCAGCTTGGTTTGAAGAACTCAACTGTGGGAGCAATTATTAGGAAATGGAAGACATAGAAGACCACTGATAATCTCCCTCGATCTGGGGCTCCACGCAAGATCTCACCCTGTGGGGTCAAAATGATCACAAGAACGGTGAGCAAAAATCCCAGAACCACACGGGGGGACCTAGTGAATGACCTGCAGAGAGCTGGGACCAAAGTAACAAAGCCTACCATCAGTAACACACTACGCCGCCAGGGACTCAAATCCTGCAGTGCCAGACGTGTCCCCCTGCTTAAGCCAGTACATGTCCAGGCCCGTCTGAAGTTTGCTAGAGTGCATTTGGATGATCCAGAAGAGGATTGGGAGAATGTCATATGGTCAGATGAAACCAAAATATAACTTTTTAGTAAAAACTCAACTCGTCGTGTTTGGAGGACAAAGAATGCTGAGTTGCATCCAAAGAACACCATACCTACTGTGAAGCATGGGGGTGGAAACATCATGCTTTGGGGCTGTTTTTCTGCAAAGGGACCAGGACGACTGATCCGTGTAAAGGAAAGAATGAATGGGGTCATGTATCATGAGATTTTGAGTGAAAACCTCCTTCCATCAGCAAGGGCATTGAAGATGAAATGTGGCTGTGTCTTTCAGCATGACAATGATCCCAAACACACCGCCCGGGCAACGAAGGAGTGGCTTCGTAAGAAGCATTTCAAGGTCCTGGAGTGGCCTAGCCAGTCTCCAGATCTCAACCCCATAGAAAATCTTTGGAGGGAGTTGAAAGTCTGTGTTGCCCAGCGACAGCCCCAAAACATCACTGCTCTAGAGGAGATCTGCATGGAGGAATGGGCCAAAATACCAGCAACAATGTGTGAAAACCTTGTGAAGACTTACAGAAAACGTTTGACCTGTGTCATTGCCAACAAAGGGTATATAACAAAGTATTGAAAAACTTTTGTTATTGACCAAATACTTATTTTCCACCATATTTTGCAAATAAATTCATAAAAAATCCTACAATTTGATTTTCTGAAAAAAAAATCTAATTTTGTCTGTCATAGTTGACGTGTACCTATGATGAAAATTACAGGCTTCTCTCTCATCTTTTTAAGTGGGAGAACTTGCACAATTGGTGGCTGACTAAATACTTTTTTTCCCCACTGTATATATTAAAATACCCTCAAATAAAAGGTGACATTATATACTGTCACCTCATATGAAACATTTGATCTCAAATCCAAATGGTGGAGTATAGAGTCACATTTAAAATGTCAGTTTCACTGTCAAAATAGATATACTGTGGACTGTATACTCAATAAAATCTAAATCTGATACCTCACTGTCTGTCTTTTGACTGATACTGCTTTTTAAACTGCTCTGGTCAGTCTACTCAAATATTTGTAATATGCATTTTTCTATCTACAAGCAATACTTTGATAATTTGTCATTTCTAATAATGAAACATTCATTTATGAATAGATATGGCAGGTTTCAGGACACTGATATATCTGAATATGTTGAAAAAAATATACTGCCACTATTTTAACCACCAAAGAATAGCAGTGTGGTTTTAATATGATTTGACTCTTTGCAGGCTGTCACGCTGTCTAGTCACAGAGGAAGGCTGTGATTCTCTGGTCTCAGCTCTGAGGTCAAACCCCTCACACCTGAGAGAGCTGGACCTGAGCTACAATGACCTGAAGGATTCAGGAGTGAAGCTGCTCTCTGCTGGACTGGGGAATCCCCGCTGTAAACTGGAGACTCTGAGGTCAGTAGTCCTGTAGTCGGTCAACAAGTGATAACTGTTCACCAGATCCACATGTGTTTACCAGGCACACATAGTCCACACCATATGTGTTTGGACAGTGAAGCTTACAGTTTTACATTTGGTGCTATGCTCCAGCATTTTGGATTTGAGATATAATGTTTGATATTAGGTGACAGTATATAATGGCACCTTTTATTTGAGGGTATTCATACATATCTGTGTTACTGTTTAGAAATGAAAGCACTTTATGTATCTAGTTCTCCCATTTGAAAAGGTCTTAATAATTTGGACATATTCACTTATATTGTATTAAAGTAGTCATAAGTTTAGTTTTTGGTCCCATATTCCTTACCTGCAGTGATTACATCAAGCCTGTGATTCTACAAACTTGTTGAATACATTTGCAGTTTGTCTTGGTTGTGTTTTGGATGATGTTTTTCCCAATAGAAACTGAATGGTGGATAATGTCCTGTCATTTTGGAGTCACTACACTTGTATTGTCAGTAAGAATAGAAGATGTTTCTGAACACTTCTACATTCATGTGGATGCTACCATGATTATGAATAATCATGAATGAATCATGAATGATGATGAATGAGAAAGTTACAGAGGAACAAGGATCATACCCCCTCTGTTATTGGTAATGGTGAGAGGTTAGCATGTTTTGTTGTAGCCTCTGTAACTTTCTCACTCATTATAATTAATGATTCATTCATGATTTTTCTTAATCATGTCATCATCAGGATTCATTTAGTAGTGTTTAGAAACATGTTATCTACTCACTTAGACAGAAGATTAATCCAGTCATCATCCACCATTCAGTTACTATTGGACAAAACATAACCCAAAACACAACCAAAACAAACTGCAAATGCAACCAACCAGTTTGGGACAAAATACTCAACTTTTGACAACTTTAATACACTATAAGTCAAATGGTCAGAATACTTATGACTTTTTCAAATAGGGGGAATAGATACATAAAGTGCTTTCATTTCTAAACGGTGAAAAAAATATACTGCCACTATTTTCACCACCAAAGAATAACAGTTTGGTTTTAATATGATTTGACTCTTTGCAGGCTGTCAGGCTGTCTAGTCACAGAGGAAGGCTGTGCTTCTCTGGTCTCAGCTCTGAAGTCAAACCCCTCACACCTGAGAGAGCTGGACCTGAGCTACAATCACCCAGGAGACTCAGGAGTCAGACTGCTCTCTGCTGGACTGGAGGATCCACACTGCAGACTGGAGAAACTCAAGTATGTAGAGGGTTTATGTCAATGTTCATATCAGACATGTTGGAGTTATCAGGCTAGTTAAGACAAACATTCTGACCACCACTTGGACTAAGTAATATAAAGACTGTGTGTGTGTGTGTGTGTGTGTGTGTGTGTCCAGTGTGTGTGTGTGTGTATGTGTGTGTCCAGTGCGTGTGTGTGTGTCCAGTGTGTGTGTGTGTGTCCAGTGCATGTGTGTGTGTCCAGTGTGTGTGTGTGTGTTAGTGTTAGTGTGAGTGTGTGTGTGTGTGTGTGTGTGTGTGTGTGTGTGTGTGTGTGTGTGTGTGTGTGTGTGTGTGTGTGTGTATGTGTGTGTCCAGTGCGTGAGTGTGTGTGTGTTTGAGGGTCCAGTGTGTGTGTGTGTATGTGTCCAGTGTGTGTCCTGATACACGTGCACACACACACACACACACACTGGACACACACACTCACACACACACACCCACACTGGACAAACACACAAACTGGACACACACACACACACACAGTGGACACACAAACACACTGGATACAGACACAAACACACTGGACACACACTGGACACACACACACACAGAGTGGACACACACACACACACAAACACACTGGACACACACTGGACAGACACACACACACACACACACACTGGACACACACACAAATACACACACACACAGACAGTGGACACACACACACACACACACACACACTGGACCCACACACACACACTGGACACACACACACACACTCACACACTGGACCCACACACACACACAGACACACACACACACACACACACTGGACCCACACACACACACTGGACACACACACTCACACACAATGGACACACAGACACACTCACACACACTAGACACACGCACTGGACACACAAACAGACTGAACACACACACAGACTGGACACACACACACACTGGGCACACACACACACTGGACAAACACACACACACCTACACAAACACACAGGACACACACTGGACTCACACACACACACACTGGACACACACACACACACACACACACTGGACACACACACACACACACACACACTGGACACACACATACACACACACACTGGACACACACTGGACTCACACACACACACTGGACACACACACACACACACTGGACACACACACACACACACACACACTGGACACACACACACTTGACACACATACACACACAAACTGGACACACACACACACACACACTGGTCCCAGACACACAAAAAGGAAACACACACACACAAATACACACACACACACACACACACACACACACACACACACACACACACACAGACAAACACACACACACTGGACCCACACACACACACTGGACACACACACACTCACACACAATGGACACACACACACACATACACACTGGACACACACGCACACTGGACAAACACACACACACCTACACACACACACAGGACACACACACACACTGGACACACACACAAACACACTGGACTCACACACACACACTGTGGTACTCTGTAGCTCAGCTGGTAGAGCACGGCGCTTGTAACGCCAAGGTAGTGGGTTCGATCGCCGGGACCACCCATACACCAAAAATGTATGCACACATGACTGTAAGTCGCTTTGGATAAAAGGCATATTATATTATATTATACACACACACACACACACACTTGACACACATACACACACAAACTGGACACACACACACACACACACACACACACACTGGTCCCAGACACACAAAAAGGAAACACACACACAAATACACACACACACACACACACAGGCACACACACACACACACACTGGACACATACACACAAAGGACACACACACACAAACTGGCCCCACACACACACACAAAGGAATCACACAGAGTGGAAACAAACACACACACAAACACTGTACACACTAGTTATATGCTGACTGTGTGTGTGTGTGTGTGTGTGTGTGTGTGTGTGTGTGTGTGTGTGTATATGTGTGTGTATATGTGTGTGTGTGTGAGTTCAGGTGTATCCCTCAATGACTGTCTGTTCTTCTGCTTACCGCTACAGTGTGGAACATGGTGGAGAGAACACAATGAAACCTGGACATAGAAAATGTGAGTGTTGACTGCTGTGAAGAATATGACTAAGAATAAGTCTTAATTCAAGTGAAGTCAAAGTCAAAGACCACCATCATTACTTACTTGGTCATATTAAATATCAGCTGTAGTTCTACAGAAGCACAAATCAGGGACACCAAAGTTTACAAAGAGTTGCTTTGACAATGTGTGTGTGTGTGTGGCGTGTTTGTGTTACTTTAGAAATGTGTGTGTGTGTGTTCATGCATGCTTGCATGAAGGTGTGTGTGTGTGTTCAGGGTGTATGTGTGTTCAGGATGTGTGTGTGTGTGTATGTAATTCATGTCTGTGTGTGTGTGTTGCGTGTTCGTGTTACGTTAGAAATGTGTGTTTGTGTGTGTCCAGTGTGTGTGTGTGTGTGTGTGTGTGTGTGTGTGTGTGTGTGTAATGAATGGGAATAAGTGTGTTTTATATTACCATACAGTATAACATATGATCATTCAACAAGTCTCAAGTTACTTTAACTTCTCCTTTTGATACCTAGAAACATCTACATTAAATAAATTAGTGAAAAGTGAGTTAACATTCTAATGTGAATGATGATGATTTCTAATATTGTGTCTGGTTTCAACCATCAGATGTCTGTGATCTCACACTGGACCCAAACACAGTAAACAGATTCCTCTCTCTGTCTGAGGAGAACAGAAAGGTGACATGTAGGAGAGAGGAGCAGCCGTATCCTGATCACCCAGAGAGATTTGAGGGCTATGGGCAGGTGCTGTGTAGAGAGGGTCTGACTGGGCGCTGTTACTGGGAGGTAGAGTGGAGTGGGAGAAGGGCTGATATAGGAGTGGCATATAAAGGAATCAGCAGGAGAGGAGGGGGTTTTGACTGTGGGATTGGATGGAATGACAAGTCCTGGAGTCTGTACTGCTCTGACAACAGTTACTCTGCCAGGCACAATAATAAGTCCACTACCATAGACGTCCCCTCCTCCAGCTCCCACAGAGTAGGAGTGTATCTGGACTGGCCAGCCGGCACTCTGTCCTTCTTCAGAGTCTCATCTGACACACTGACCCACCTGAACACATTCCACTCCACATTCACTGAGCCCCTCTACCCAGGGTTTGGGGTTCATGTTGACTCCTCAGTGTCCCTGTAAATAATAACCATGGTAACACTGGACACACACACACACACACACGCACAGGACACACACACTGTACACACACAAACACACACACTAGACACACACACACACACACACACACACTGTACACACACACACTGGACACACACACACACTGGACACACACAAACACACACACACACACACACTGGACACACACACACTGGTCAAACACACACTGGACACACACACACACTGGACACACACACACTGGACACACACACACACACACTAGACACACACACACACACTGTACACACACACACACACTGAACAAACACACACTGGACACACACAAACACACACACACACACTGGACACACACACGCAAACACACACACACACACACTGGACACACACACACTGGACAGACTCACACTGGACACACACACACACACACCGGACACACACACACACATACACTGGACACACACACACACACACACACACACACAAACACACTGGACACACACACACACACACACACACACACACACACACACACTAAACACCCACACACACACACACACTAGACACACATATTGAACACACACACTGGACACACACATACTGAACACACACACACACAGACACACACAC
Organism: Coregonus clupeaformis; assembly: GCF_020615455.1. NCBI lineage: Eukaryota > Metazoa > Chordata > Actinopteri > Salmoniformes > Salmonidae > Coregonus > Coregonus clupeaformis. Next base: position 51,926,703 of record NC_059197.1, on the reverse strand, counting down.
ACTGGACACACACTGAACACACATACACACACTGAACACACACACACACACTGGACACACACACACACACACACACTGGACACACACACACACTGAACACACATACACACACTAGACACACACACACACTGAACACACACACACTGGACACACACACACTTGACACACACACACACACACTGGAGACACAGTGGACACACACTGGACACACACACACACACACACACACACACACACACTGGACATACACACACACACTGGACACACACACACATGCTGGACACACACACTGAACACACACACGCACACTGGACACACACACACACACACACACACAGGACACACACACTGGACACACACACACACATACTGGACACACACACAGGACACACAGGACACACACTGGACAAACACACACACACACTGGACACATTTCCTTGTGTTGGATTTTGATGAAAGGAAATCCCTTATAGCCTACTGGACAGGACTTTGCTATGGCATCTTCTGTTTGGGTGTCTCAGGTCAGGTCTGAGCCATAATCAGAATGTGTCTCTGTGTCTATTTCCAGCCCTGCCATTTCTACCTGTCCTGATCTAGTGTTTCACCCCTGACCTCCTCACACCGTCTCACTGTCCATGTCTGCTTTTAGCTCCCACCTCTACTTCACGGTGTTATAATGGACCTTATGCTTGTTATGTCACCTCTGGAACCAGTTATCAAACATACTGACCTTTCTGACCCTATCCCATGGCCCTACTTTCTACAACTGAACATTTCAATTCCTCTATGAGTTTTGTTTCGTGTCCATTTACTTATGTAAGTATTTGTTGTATATTGGGGTTGTGCTGCAGAGCATCATGGGGGTTTGTATGTGTTGAGATGATCACGTTCCAGATAAATGGTTGATCTGATTCCTGTCTCCTGTCTCATCATTATTGAATTGTTATACAGACGTGGTTATGAAACCCACGGGACATAACAAAAGATTGGCGATGAGTAAGTCTGAATCTACAGGAACTATTCTGTCTGGAAGAAGTGGGTTTTTACAACTGTTTAAAACTGTTATTTTCTGTGGTCCAGAATAGGCTAATGTTAGCACAGTGTATTGCTAGCAGAGGCAAGTGCATAGTCGAGCTAGCTAAGAAAGAGAGTTAACCAGTGGTGTAAGGTACTTAAGTAAAAATACTTTAAAGTACTACTTAAGTAGTTTTTTGGGGGTATCTGTACTTGACTTTACTATTTATATTTTTGACTACTTTTACTTTTACTTCACTACATTCCTAAAGAAAATAATGTACTTTTTACTCCATACATTTTCCCTGACACCCAAAAGTACTCGTTACATTTTGAATGCTTAGCAGGACAAAAAATGGTCCAATTCACACACTTATCAAGAGAACATCCCTACTGCCTCTGATCTGGCAGACTCACTAAACACAAATGCTTTGTTTGTAAATTGTCTGAGTGTTGGAGTGTGCCTCTGGCTGAACGTACATTTTAAAAACAAGAAAATCGTCTGGTTTGCTTTATGTAAGGAATTTGAAATGATTTATATTTGTACTTTTACTTTTGATACTTTAGTATATTATAGCAATTACATTTACTTTTGATACTTAAGTATATTTAAAACCAAATACTTTTAGACTTTTACTCAAGTAGTATTTTACTGGGTGACTTTCACTTTTAGTTGAGTCATTTTCTATTAAGGTATCTTTACTTTTACTCAAGTATGACAATTGGGTACTTTTTCCACCACTGGAGTTAACATCGTCATGGACGGCAGAAAAGGACTGGAGACGGACATCGGAGTGGGAAAACAACGTGATTAAAAAGGAGGAATATACAGTGATTAAAGGAAAGGACATTTATTCAACTGTGAAGACAAACCTTTTAATTAAATCTGCTAAATGAGCGAATTTAGGAGGAAACGTCAGTGAGTGACGTGAATGAAGATCACGTGACTGAGGAAAATATTTCTTTGGTTCAGGACAATATTGAAGTGAGTGACAATCAGGAGCTTATTGAGAAATGAACAATTATTGGAATTGATGGAAATATTGGACAGTATGATAAAAGTATTGAACAGTGGAGCTCACATACAGAACGGTTTGAATATTTTGTTCTTGTAAATGACATGGATGAGGACAACATTGTGCCTACATGTTTTAGTGTAATGGGGCCAAAGACATTTAATTTACTAGACAGCCTGACAGCCTGCACAGAGTCAAATCATATTATACCTCACTGCAATTCTTTGGTGGTGAAGATATTGACAGTATATTTTTCAACATTTTCAGTTAAATCAGTGTCCTGAAACCTGCTCTATCTATTCATAAATGGATGTTTCATTATTAGAAATGACAAATTATCAAAGTATTGCTTGTAGAGAGAAAAATGTATAGTCCAAATATTTGAGTAGACTGACCAGAGCAGTTTAAAAAGCAGTATCAGTCCAAAGACAGACAGTGAGGTATCAGATTTAGATTGTATTGAGTATACAGTCCACACCATATCTACAGTGCATTCAAAAAGTATTCAGACCCCTTGACTTTTTCCACATTTTGTTAAGTTACAGCCTTATTCTAAAATAATTTAAATTAGTTATTTTTCCTCATCAATTTACACACAATACCCCATAATGACAAAGTGAAAACAGGTTTTTAGACATGTTTGCAAATATATAGAAATACCTTATTTACAGAAGTTTTCAGACCCTTTGCTATGAGATTCGAAATTGAGCTCATGTGCATCCTGTTTCCGTTGATCATCCCTGAGATTTTTCTACAACTTGATTGGAGTCCACCTGTGGTAAATTAAATTGATTGGACATGATTTGGAAAGGCACACACCTGTCTATATAAGGTCCCACAGTTGACAGTGCATGTCAGAGCAAAAACCAAGCCATGAGGTCGAAGTAATTGTCAGTAGAGCTCCGAGACAGGATTCTGTCGAGGCACAGATCTGGGGAAGGGTACCAAAAAATGTCTGCAGCATTGAAGGTCCCCAAGAACACAGTGGCCTCCATCATTCTTAAATGGAAGAAGTTTGGAACCACCTAGATTCTTCCTACATTTACATTTACATTTTAGTCATTTAGCAGACGCTCTTATCCAGAGCGACTTACAGGAGCAATTAGGGTTAAGTGCCTTGCTCAAGGGCACATTTACGTCATTTAGCAGACGCTCTTATCCAGAGCGACTCACCAATTGGTGCGTTCACCCTATAGCCAGTGGGATAACCACTTTACAATTTTTTTTTGGGGGGGGTAGAAGGATTACTTTATCCTATCCCAGGTATTCCTTAAAGAGGTGGGGTTTCAAATGTCTCCGGAAGGTGGTGAGTGACTCCGCTGTCCTGGCGTCGTGAGGGAGCTTGTTCCACCATTGGGGTGCCAGAGCAGCGAACAGTTTTGACTGGGCTGAGCGGGAACTATGCTTCCGCAGAGGAAGGGAGCCAGCAGGCCAGAGGTGGATGAACGCAATGCCCTCGTTTGGGTGTAGGGACTGATCAGAGCCCGAAGGTACAGAGGTGCCGTTCCCCTCACTGCTCCATAGGCAAGCACCATGGTCTTGTAGCGGATGCGAGCTTCAACTGGAAGCCAGTGGAGTGTGCGGAGGAGGGGGGTGACGTGAGAGAACTTGGGAAGGTTGAACACCAGACGGGCTGCGGCATTCTGGATGAGTTGTAGGGGTTTAATGGCATAGGCAGGGAGGCCAGCCAACAGCGAGTTGCAGTAGTCCAGACGGGAGATGACAAGTGCCTGGATTAGGACCTGTGCCGCTTCCTGTGTAAGGCAGGGTCGTACTCTCCGAATGTTGTAGAGCATGAACCTGCAGGAGCGGGTCACCGCCTTGATGTTGGCGGAGAACGACAGGGTGTTGTCCAGGGTCACGCCTAGGCTCTTCGCACTCTGGGAGGAGGACACAGCGGAGTTGTCAACCGTGATGGCGAGATCATGGAACGGGCAGTCCTTCCCCGGGAGGAGGAGCAGCTCCGTCTTGCCAGGGTTCAGCTTGAGGTGGTGATCCGTCATCCATACTGATATGTCTGCCAGACATGCAGAGATGCGATTCGTCACCTGGTTATCAGAAGGGGGAAAGGAGAAGATTAGTTGTGTATCGTCAGCGTAGCAATGATAGGAGAGGCCATGTGAGGATATGACAGAGCCAAGTGACTTGGTGTATAGGGAGAAAAGGAGAGGGCCTAGAACTGAGCCCTGGGGGACACCAGTGGTGAGAGCACGTGGTGCGGAGACAGCTTCTCGCCACGCCACTTGGTAGGAGCGACCGGTCAGGTAGGACGCAATCCAGGAGTGAGCCGCGCCGGAGATGCCCAGCTCGGAGAGGGTGGAGAGGAGGATCTGATGGTTCACAGTATCAAAGGCAGCAGACAGGTCTAGAAGGACAAGAGCAGAGGAGAGAGAGTTAGCTTTAGCAGTGCGGAGAGCCTCCGTGACACAGAGAAGAGCAGTCTCAGTTGAATGACCAGTCCTGAAACCTGACTGGTTTGGATCAAGAAGGTCATTCTGAGAGAGATAGCAAGAGAGTTGGCTAAAGACGGCACGCTCAATAGTTTTGGAAAGAAAAGAAAGAAGGGATACTGGTCTGTAGTTGTTGACATCAGTGGGATCGAGTGTTGGTTTCTTGAGAAGGGGAGCAACTCTCGCTCTCTTGAAGACGGAAGGGACATGGCCAGCGGTCAAGGATGAGTTGATCAGCGAGGTGAGGTAGGGGAGAAGGTCACCGGAGATGGTCTGGAGAAGAGAGGAGGGGATGGGGTCAAGCGGGCAGGTTGTTGGGCGGCCTGCAGTCACAAGTCGCAGGATTTTATCTGGAGAGAGAGGGGAGAAAGAAGTCAAAGCATAGGGTAGGGCAGTGTGAGTAGGACCAGCAGTGTCATTAGACTTAACAAACGAGGATCGAATGTCGTCAACCTTCTTTTCAAAGTGGTTGACGAAGTCATCCACAGAGAGAGAGGAGGGGGGCGGGGGGGAGGATTCAGGAGGGAGGAAAATGTGGCAAAGAGCTTCCTAGGGTTAGAGGCAGATGCTTGGAATTTAGAGTGGTAGAAAGTGGCCTTAGCAGCAGAAACAGATGAAGAAAATGTAGAGAGGAGGGAGTGAAAAGATGCCAGGTTGGCAGGGAGTTTAGTTTTCTTCCATTTCCGCTCCGCTGCCCGGAGCTCTGTTCTGTGAGCTCGCAATGAGTCATCAAGCCACGGAGCTGGAGGGGAGGACCGAGCCGGCCGGGAGGATAGGGGACACAGAGAGTCAAAGGATGCAGAAAGGGAGGAGAGGAGGGTTGAGGAGGCAGAATCAGGAGATTGGAGGGAGAAGGATTGAGCAGAGGGAAGAGATGATAGGATGGAAGAGGAGAGAGTAGTGGGAGAGAGAGAGCGAAGGTTGCGGCGGCGCAATACCATCTGTGTAGGGGCAGAGTGAGTTGTGTGGGAGGAGAGCGAGAGAGAAAAGGAAACAAAGTAGTGGTCGGAGACATGGAGGGGAGTTGCAGTGAGATTAGTAGAAGAGCAGCATCTAGTAAAGATGAGGTCAAGCGTATTGCCTGCCTTGTGAGTAGGGGGGGACGGTGAGAGGGTGAGGTCAAAAGAGGAGAGAAGTGGAAAGAAGGAGGCAGAGAGAAATGAGTCAAATGTGGACATAGGGAGGTTGAAATCCCCCAAAACTGTGAGGGGTGAGCCATCCTCAGGAAAGGAACTTATCAAGGCGTCAAGCTCATTGATGAACTCTCCAAGGGAACCTGGAGGGCGATAGATGACAAGGATATTAAGCTTAAATGGGCTAGTGACTGTGACAGCATGGAATTCAAATGAGGAGATAGACAGATGGGTTAGGGGAAAAATTGAGAATGTCCACTTGGGAGAGATGAGGATTCCTGTGCCACCACCCCTCTGACCAGATGCTCTCGGGGTATGCTCTCGGGGTAGAGCTGGCCGCCCGGCCAAACTGAGCAATCGGGGGAGAAGGGCCTTGGTCAGGGAGGTGACCAAGAACCCGCGAAGAACCCGATGGTCACTCTGACAGAGCACCAGAGTTCCTCTGTGGATATGGGAGAACCTTCCAGAAGGACATCTCTGCAGCACTCCACCAATCAGGCCTTTATGGTAGAGTGGCCAGATGGAAGCCACTCCTCAGTAAAAGGCACATGACAGCCCGCTTGGAGTTTGCCAAAAGGCACCTAAAGGACTCTCAGACCATGAGAAACAAGATTCTCTGGTCTGATGAAACCAAGATTGAACTCTTTGGCTTGAATGCCAAGCGTCACGTCTGGAGGTAACCTGGCACCATCCCTACGGTGAAGCATGGTGGTGGCAGCATCATGCTGTGGGGATGTTTTTCAGTGGCAGGGACTGGGAGACTAGTCAGAATCGAGGGAAAGATTAACAGAGCAAAGTACAGAGAGATCCTTGATGAAAACCTGCTCGAGAGCGCTCTGGACCTCAGACTGGGGTGAAGGTTCACCTTCCAACAGGACAAGGAGCCTAAGCACACAACCAAGACAATGCAGGAGTTCTAAAAACCCAGAACTTTGTCATTATGGGATGTTGTGTGTAGATTGATGAGTAAAAAAAAACAATTTAATCAATTTTAGAATAAGGCTGAAAATGTGGAAAAAGTCAAGGGGTCTGAATACTTTCCGAAAGCACTGTGTAACTATGTGTGCTCGATTGTATACACCTGTCAGTAACGGGTGTGGCTGAAATAGCAGAATCCACTCATTTGAAGAGTGTCCACATACTTGTGTATATTATGTTAATTATTTATGCATAGTCACTTTAACTCTACCCACATGTACATATTACTTCAACTACCTCAACTAGCCGGTGCCCCCGCACATTGACTCTGCACCGGTACCCCCCTGTATATATAGCCTCCCTACTGTTATTTTATTTTACTTCTGCTCTTTTTTTCTCAACACTTTTTTGTTGATGTTTTATTTTACTTTTTTTCAAAAAAAAATAAATGCACTGTTGGTTAAGGGCTGTAATTAAGCATTTCACTGTAATGTCTGCACCTGTTGTATTCGGCGCATGTGGCCAATAAAATTTGATTTGATTTGATTTGATATACAGTAATCCCTCGTTTATCGCGGGGGTTACGTTCCGAAAATGACCCGCGATAAGTGAAATCCGCGAAATAGAAAACTTTTTTTTTTTACAATTAGCAACTATTACATGTATACAAATACAGTGACTCACGTGTAGGCCGTTTCACTGCTCTTCAGACTGGGCCGCTGCATCCTGACTGCGCTCTGCAGTGTTCTCTTCTTCTGAAGCCCGCGGTGCAGGTGTGTTTGTTCGGGAGAAGAACATAGTGATAGGCAGCTGTTGTCGCTCTTTTTTCTTCTTTGCAAAAAGATCCTTGTACACCGACATGCCACCATCGATTACGTTGGAGAACTGTAATGAACGGCTCATCAAAGGGTCCCATTCCTCAGCTACTCGCTTAAGTTCAGTGGCCATTCGCACCATGGTTGCTAAGCGACCAAGCGTTAGTCCTTCCTCCTCATCTCTCGTGTCCTCTTCTCCCTCTTCTCTTTCATCGTCGCTTTGTGGCTTTGTCATTTCTGCCAGCTCTGCATCGGTCAGCGGCTGTGCGTCTCCATCAATCAGGGCGTTTATGTCATCCGGACTCATGTCATTAAAGCCGTCTCCTCCAATCTGTTTAGCCAGATTCACAGCTGTTTCTACGGCAGAGTGGTGGACCTCGTCAAGCGAGCCTCCGGTTGCGTTTTTGCACTGCCTCTGGCCATAGTTTTTTCCAGCAGGCCTTCAGAGTTTCCGTTTTCATTTCCTGAATGGCCCTCTGAATGTTTTGGAGACACGATGCGATGGTGTATCCACGCCAGTAGTCCTTCAGTGAGAAATCTTGATCCGAGTCCATAAGCGTCAACAAGATGTTGCAGGGTGTTGCGCGTATAGAGAGCCTTGAAAGCACGGATGACTCCTTGGTCCATGGGCTGAATCAGGGATGTAGTGTTTGGCGGCAGAAATTCGATTTGCACACCATCATATGCCAAATCATTACCGTGACCTCCGGCGTTGTCAAGGAGCAGAAGCACTTTAAAGTCCAGTCCCTTTCCTCTCAAATAACACTTGACCTCCGGGATGAAACAGTTTTTGAACCAATCCAGATTGAGCGCTTTTGTCATCCAAGCCTTTGCATTGTACATCCAGTAAACAGGCAAATCATCCTTATTTTTGTTTTTCAGCGCCCTGGGATTTTTAGACCTGTAAATCAGCCCCGGTTTAATCATGAAACCTGCGGCATTTCCGCACATAGCCAGGGTCAAACGGTCTTTGTGAACTTTAAATCCTGGGGCTTTGGCTTCTTCCTGCATGATGAAGGTGCGGGAGGGCATTCGTTTCCAAAATAAGGCAGTCTCATCCATGTTAAAAACTTGTTCGGGCTTATATCCCCCCTCCTCAATGATCGCCTTGAATTTATTGTTCACGAAGGCTTCTGCCTCAGCGGTATCCGCAGACGCCATCTCACCGTGCAGACAAACATTTTTAAGTCCAAAGCGTTTCTTAAACTTTTCAAACCAGCCCTTGCTTGCATTAAATGCGCTTGGCACTTTGTCAGCAGCACTTGCTGGGGGCCTGGCATCCTCTCCCTCTTCCCCGTCACTGACAGCAAAGTTTTCATACAGCATTCTCGCTTTGTGCAGATAACGTTTGTATCCAGGGTTATGTTTTTTTCCTGCAGTCATTAGTCCACAGAGCTAATGCCGTCTCCATCCGTACCATGGTCTTGTTGCGGACAGTTACAACCCTTTTTGCATTCGTATTAAAATTGACTGCTGCTGTCGTCCTTATGTTTTTTTCCTCCTTCTTTATGTAACGAACGGAAGATTCATTGATTCCGTAATGGCGAGCAACGGCTGCATAGCTTTTACCTTCCCCTTAGCATGTCCAGAAGTTTAACTTTATCTGAGATAGGTAGCATCTTCCGCCGTTTGGGCCCATCCGCAGGTGCTTTTGTCGGTCCAGGCCGTTTCGTCGACATTATGGGTTTAGGAGATGTTCGAAATTACAAGATAATTTGGCCAACTTAATGTAAATTTGCCAAGCTGTTTTATGTACGTACACATAACTGCACGAGACGACAAAATGATAGCACAATTCGTAGCATGTTTTGATACAAGAAGCGGGAGTGAGTTTTTAGCGAATCAGAATGCAGAGCACAATGCACCAAAAAAAAAAAAATGCATTATGAAAATCCGCGAAATAGCGAATCCGCGATAAGTGAACCGCGAAGTGGCGAGGGATCACTGTATAGTGTATTTCCCTGGGATATTACTCAGGTCTCACCAGCAGTTATGCTGCTCTGGCGCCATCCTGTGGACAGCTGGGAACACAACTTCAACTCCATTACATTCAATGTATCCCACAAAGTGCCACTTGGCTGGAACAAGCAGTCTGAATGGAAATCAGGTCCATATATGAATACAAGCAGACACACAGCCTTACATGTCATATCACTGAGTCTCAGTTTAAATCACGGTTTAAACATAACAAGTCATTGCAAGTGAAACCATTTCTCAATTAGGTTTTAGGTTTTATTCACACCAAAGAAAAGAAGTGAAAGACAAAACACTGCAGATAAATAAACAGGTAAAAACGGTGTTCAGGTGAGGCTGGAAGCCCAAAAGGGCTGATATGAATGTATTTCCCTGGTATATTAAACAAAACATATTAATTTTAATTATAAATGTATATATATATATATAAGTGGTTTGCGAAAGTATTCACTCCCCTTGGCATTTTTCCTATTTTGTTGCCTTACAACCTGGAATTAAAATTGATTTTTTGGGGTTTTGCATTAATTGATTTACACAACATGCCTACCACTTTGAAGATGAAAAATATTTTTTATTGTGAAACAAACAAGAAATAAGACAAAAAAACTGAAAACTTGAGCTTGCATAACTATTCACCCCCCTCCCCCAAAGTCAATACTTTGTAGAGCCACCTTTTGCAGCAATTACAGCTGCAAGTCTCTTGGGGTATGTCTCTATAAGCTTGGCACATCTAGCCACTGGGATTTTTGCCCATTCTTCAAGGCAAAACTGCTCCAGCTCCTTCAAGTTGGATGGGTTCTGCTGGTGTACAGCAATCTTTAAGTCATACCACAGATTCTCAATTGGATTGAGGTCTGGGCTTTGACTAGGCCATTCCAAGATATTTAAATGTTTCCCCTTAAACCACTCAAGTGTTGCTTTAGCAGTATGCTTAGGTTCATTGACCTGCTGGAAGGTGAACCTCCGTCCGAGTCTCAAATCTCTGGAAGACTGAAACAGGTTTCCCTCAAGAATTTCCCTGTGTTTAGCGCCATCCATCATTCCTTCAATTCTGACCAGTAAGAGCTGATATATCATGTAGATTAAACACAGTGGAGAAACATTGTAGAACCACTCAGAGAGGTATTCATCTATAGGACCGGGACACTGTAGAACCACTCAGAGAGGTATTCATCTACAGGACTGGGACACTGTAAAACCACTCAGAGAGGTATTCATCTACAGGACTGAGACACTGTAGAACCACTCAGAGAGGTATTCATCTACAGGACTGGGACACTGTAAAACCACTCAGAGAGGTATTCATCTACAGGACTGGGACACTGTAAAACCACTCAGAGAGGTATTCATCTACAGGACTGGGACACTGTAGAACCACTCAGAGAGGTATTCATCTACAGGACTGAGACAATGTAGAACCACTCAGAGAGGTATTCATCTACAGGACTGGGACACTGTAAAACCACTCAGAGAGGTATTCATCTACAGGACTGGGACACTGTAAAACCACTCAGAGAGGTATTCATCTACAGGACTGGGACACTGTAAAACCACTCAGAGAGGTATTCATCTACAGGACTGGGACACTGTAAAACCACTCAGAGAGGTATTCATCCACAGGACTGGGACACTGTAAAACCACTCAGAGAGGTATTCATCTACAGGACGGAGACACTGTAAAACCACTCAGAGAGGTATTCATCTACAGGACTGAGACACTGTAAAACCACTCAGAGAGGTATTCATCTACAGGACTGAGACACTGTAAAACCACTCAGAGAGGTATTCATCTACAGGACTGAGACACTGTAAAACCACTCAGAGAGGTATTCATCTACAGGACTGAGACACTGTAAAAACACTCAGAGAGGTATTCATCTACAGGACTGAGACACTGTAGAACCACTCAGAGAGGTATTCATCTACAGGACTGAGACACTGTAAAATCACTCAGAGAGGTATTCATCTACAGGACTGAGACACTGTAGAACCATTCAGAGAGGTATTCATCTACAGGACTTGGACACTGTAAAACCACTCAGAGAGGTATTCATCTACAGGACTGGGACACTGTAAAACCACTCAGAGAGTTATTCATCTACAGGACTGGGACACTGTAAAACCACTCAGAGAGGTATTCATCTACAGGACTGGGACACTGTAAAACCACTCAGAGAGGTATTCATCTACAGGACGGAGACACTGTAAAACCACTCAGAGAGGTATTCATCTACTGGACGGAGACACTGTAAAACCACTCAGAGAGGTATTCATCTACAGGACTGAGACACTGTAAAACCACTCAGAGAGGTATTCATCTACAGGACTGAGACACTGTAGAACCACTCAGAGAGGTATTCATCTACAGGACTGGGACACTGTAAAACCACTCAGAGAGGTATTCATCTACAGGACGGAGACACTGTAAAACCACTCAGAGAGGTATTCATCTACTGGACGGAGACACTGTAAAACCATTCAGAGAGGTATTCATCTACAGGACTGAGACACTGTAAAACCACTCAGAGAGGTATTCATCTACAGGACTGAGACACTGTAGAACCACTCAGAGAGGTATTCATCTACAGGACTGAGACACTGTTAAACCACTCAGAGAGGTATTCATCTACAGGACTGGGTGGGTGTTATTAGTCTGTTCTGAGTAGAAATGGATATAAACAGTGATTAAAACACAAAAACAGCGAGTTTAGTGCCCAGATTCTGACACTTATCTCCAAGAAGAGAATTCCCATTTATAGTTATTTTGATACTACACGCAAAGGGGTTCTTCGTTTGTCCCCATAGGAAAACCATTTTTTGTTTCAGGTAGAACCCTTGGGTGGTGAAAAAGGTTGTACTTAGAACATTTTAGTGGTGAAAGGGTTCCACTTGTAACAAAAAATGTATATTTTCAGAGGGTTCTCCTACGAAGATAATTGAAGAACCGTTATGGTTCTAGGTAATGCCTTCTTTTAGTGTAGTCTGAGCTTAATTTATAGAACATGACTTTTCCTGTTGATTCTTCTGCTCCAAGTCTTTCTCTAGTTCAGAGTTCTTCTGCTTCAAGTCTTCATACGTTTTCTCTAGCTCAGAGTTCTTCTGCTTCAAGTCTTCAGAAGTTTTCTCTAGTTCAGAGTTCTTCTGTTTTAAGTCTTCAGAAGTTTTCTCTAGTTCAGAGTTCTTCTGCTTCAAGTGTTCATAAGTTTTCTCTAGCTCAGAGTTCTTCTGCTTTAAGTCTTCAGAAGTGTTCTCTAGCTCAGAGTTCTTCTGCTTTAAGTCTTCAGAAGTGTTCTCTAGCTCAGAGTTCTTCTGCTTCAAGTCCTTATAAGTTTTCTTTAATTCAGAGTTCTCCTGCTTCAAGTCTATGTCGATGTTTCTGTTCTGTTGCTCTAGCTCATATATCATCCTCAATAGTTTGTCAGAATTCTCCTCAGCAGAATTTTCTTCCACTTTAATAACTTGCATCTTCATCTTTTTACAGAAGCTCCCCCGTTCCTCCTCCTCCTCCTCCTCCTCCTCCTCAGTGTCACTTTCCTAAGCATGACACACACAGTTCACAGTTTAGTTTCTCTAACTGAAATACAAATAAATTGTTTATCAAATAGGGGTATTTATCAAATTGGGGTATTGTCAATGGCATTCAGGAACGTTAAATAACAGAAAATTACCTCTTGAGTTATCTTTGTCTTTCCAGCGTTGCCATGGTGGCCTTTGTGTCCCCCCGTCTCAAGTGACCTCGACCAGGATGTGTGTTTGCATTGTTGGGACGGTGTAGTGTCGCCTGACGTGGCTCTCACAGGAGGAGGCAGTGTAGCTCAAACAGTCTAATGTCTCTTCAAGCCTCTGGGCTGGTTAGATATCAGTCAGACAGTCTAATGTCTCTTCAAGCCTCTGGGCTGGTTAGATATCAGTCAGACAGTCTAATGTCTCTTCAAGCCTCTGAGCTGGTTAGATATCAGTCAGACAGTCTAATGTCTCTTCAAGCCTCTGGGCTGGTTAGATATCAGTCAGACAGTCTAATGTCTCTTCAAGCCTCTGGGCTGGTTAGATATCAGCCAGACAGTCTAATGTCTCTTCAAGCCTCTGGGCTGGTTAGATATCAGTCAGACAGTCTAATGTCTCTTCAAGCCTCTGGGCTGGTTAGATATCAGTCAGACAGTCTAATGTCTCTTCAAGCCTCTGAGCTGGTTAGATATCAGTCAGACAGTCTAATGTCTCTTCAAGCCTCTGGGCTGGTTAGATATCAGTCAGGAGGAGGCAGTGCAGGTCAGACAGTCTAATGTCTCTTCAAGCCTCTGGGCTGGTTAGATATCAGTCAGACAGTCTAATGTCTCTTCAAGCCTCTGGGCTGGTTAGATATCAGTCAGGAGGAGGCAGTGCAGGTCAGACAGTCTAATGTCTCTTCAAGCCTCTGGGCTAGTTAGATATCAGTCAGACAGTCTAATGTCTCTTCAAGCCTCTGGGCTGGTTAGATATCAGTCAGGAGGAGGCAGTGCAGGTCAGACAGTCTAATGTCTCTTCAAGCCTCTGGGCTGGTTAGATATCAGTCAGACAGTCTAATGTCTCTTCAAGCCTCTGGGCTGGTTAGATATCAGTCAGACAGTCTAATGTCTCTTCAAGCCTCTGGGCTGGTTAGATATCAGTCAGACAGTCTAATGTCTCTTCAAGCCTCTGGGCTGGTTAGATATCAGTCAGACAGTCTAATGTCTCTTCAAGCCTCTGGGCTGGTTAGATATCAGTCAGACAGTCTAATGTCTCTTCAAGCCTCTGGGCTGGTTAGATATCAGTCAGGAGGAGGCAGTGCAGGTCAGACAGTCTAATGTCTCTTCAAGCCTCTGGGCTGGTTAGATATCAGTCAGACAGTCTAATGTCTCTTCAAGCCTCTGGGCTGGTTAGATATCAGTCAGACTGTCTAATGTCTCTTCAAGCAACTAGGCTGGTTAGATATCAGTCAGACAGTCTAATGTCTCTTCAAGCCTCTGGGCTGGTTAGATATCAGTCAGACAATCTAATGTCTCTTCAAGCCTCTGGGCTGGTTAGATATCAGTCAAGAGGAGGCAGTGCAGGTCAGACAGTCTAATGTCTCTTCATGCCTCTGGGCTGGTTAGATATCAGTCAGACAGTCTAATGTCTCTTCAAGCCTCTGGGCTGGTTAGATATCAGTCAGGAGGAGGCAGTGCAGGTCAGACAGTCTAATGTCTCTTCAAGCCTCTGGGCTAGTTAGATATCAGTCAGACAGTCTAATGTCTCTTCAAGCCTCTGGGCTGGTTAGATATCAGTCAGGAGGAGGCAGTGCAGGTCAGACAGTCTAATGTCTCTTCAAGCCTCTGGGCTGGTTAGATATCAGTCAGACAGTCTAATGTCTCTTCAAGCCTCTGGGCTGGTTAGATATCAGTCAGACAGTCTAATGTCTCTTCAAGCCTCTGGGCTGGTTAGATATCAGTCAGACAGTCTAATGTCTCTTCAAGCCTCTGGGCTGGTTAGATATCAGTCAGACAGTCTAATGTCTCTTCAAGCCTCTGGGCTGGTTAGATATCAGTCAGACAGTCTAATGTCTCTTCAAGCCTCTGGGCTGGTTAGATATCAGTCAGGAGGAGGCAGTGCAGGTCAGACAGTCTAATGTCTCTTCAAGCCTCTGGGCTGGTTAGATATCAGTCAGACAGTCTAATGTCTCTTCAAGCCTCTGGGCTGGTTAGATATCAGTCAGACTGTCTAATGTCTCTTCAAGCAACTAGGCTGGTTAGATATCAGTCAGACAGTCTAATGTCTCTTCAAGCCTCTGGGCTGGTTAGATATCAGTCAGACAATCTAATGTCTCTTCAAGCCTCTGGGCTGGTTAGATATCAGTCAAGAGGAGGCAGTGCAGGTCAGACAGTCTAATGTCTCTTCATGCCTCTGGGCTGGTTAGATATCAGTCAGACAGTCTAATGTCTCTTCAAGCCTCTGGGCTGGTTAGATATCAGTCAGACAGTCTAATGTCTCTTCAAGCCTCTGGGCTGGTTAGATATCAGTCAGACAGTCTAATGTCTCTTCAAGCCTCTGGGCTGGTTAGATATCAGTCAGACAGTCTAATGTCTCTTCAAGCCTCTGGGCTGGTTAGATATCAGTCAGACAGTCTAATGTCTCTTCAAGCCTCTGGGCTGGTTAGATATCAGTCAGACAGTCTAATGTCTCTTCAAGCCTCTGGGCTGGTTAGATATCAGTCAGACAGTCTAATGTCTCTTCAAGCCTCTGGGCTGGTTAGATATCAGTCAGACAGTCTAATGTCTCCAAGCCTCTGGGCTGGTTAGATATCAGTCAGACAGTCTAATGTCTCTTCAAGCCTCTGGGCTGGTTAGATATCAGTCAGACAGTCTAATGTCTCTTCAAGCCTCTGGGCTGGTTAGATATCAGTCAGACAGTCTAATGTCTCTTCAAGCCTCTGGGCTGGTTAGATATCAGTCAGACAGTCTAATGTCTCTTCAAGCCTCTGGGCTGGTTAGATATCAGTCAGACAGTCTAATGTCTCTTCAAGCCTCTGAGCTGGTTAGATATCAGTCAGACAGTCTAATGTCTCTTCAAGCCTCTGGGCTGGTTAGATATCAGTCAGACAGTCTAATGTCTCTTCAAGCCTCTGGGCTGGTTAGATATCAGTCAGACAGTCTAATGTCTCTTCAAGCCTCTGGGCTGGTTAGATATCAGTCAGACAGTCTAATGTCTCTTCAAGCCTCTGGGCTGGTTAGATATCAGTCAGACAGTCTAATGTCTCTTCAAGCCTCTGGGCTGGTTAGATATCAGTCAGACAGTCTAATGTCTCTTCAAGCCTCTGGGCTGGTTAGATATCAGTCAGACAGTCTAATGTCTCTTCAAGCCTCTGAGCTGGTTAGATATCAGTCAGACAGTCTAATGTCTCTTCAAGCCTCTGGGCTGGTTAGATATCAGTCAGACAGTCTAATGTCTCTTCAAGCCTCTGGGCTGGTTAGATATCATTCAGACAGTCTAATGTCTCTTCAAGCCTCTGGGCTGGTTAGATATCAGTCAGACAGTCTAATGTCTCTTCAAGCCTCTGGGCTGGTTAGATATCAGTCAGACAGTCTAATGTCTCTTCAAGCCTCTGAGCTGGTTAGATATAGTCAGACAGTCTAATGTCTCTTCAAGCCTCTGGGCTGGTTAGATATCAGTCAGACAGTCTAATGTCTCTTCAAGCCTCTGGGCTGGTTAGATATCAGTCAGACAGTCTAATGTCTCTTCAAGCCTCTGGGCTGGTTAGATATCAGTCAGACAGTCTAATGTCTCTTCAAGCCTCTGGGCTGGTTAGATATCAGTCAGACAGTCTAATGTCTCTTCAAGCCTCTGGGCTGGTTAGATATCAGTCAGACAGTCTAATGTCTCTTCAAGCCTCTGAGCTGGTTAGATATCAGTCAGACAGTCTAATGTCTCTTCAAGCCTCTGGGCTGGTTAGATATCAGTCAGACAGTCTAATGTCTCTTCAAGCCTCTGGGCTGGTTAGATATCAGTCAGACAGTCTAATGTCTCTTCAAGCCTCTGGGCTGGTTAGATATCAGTCAGACAGTCTAATGTCTCTTCAAGCCTCTGAGCTGGTTAGATATCAGTCAGACAGTCTAATGTCTCTTCAAGCCTCTGAGCTGGTTAGATATCAGTCAGACAGTCTAATGTCTCTTCAAGCCTCTGGGCTGGTTAGATATCAGTCAGACAGTCTAATGTCTCTTCAAGCCTCTGAGCTGGTTAGATATCAGTCAGACAGTCTAATGTCTCTTCAAGCCTCTGGGCTGGTTAGATATCAGTCAGACAGTCTAATGTCTCTTCAAGCCTCTGGGCTGGTTAGATATCATTCAGACAGTATAATGTCTCTTCAAGCCTCTGGGCTGGTTAGATATCAGTCAGACAGTCTAATGTCTCTTCAAGCCTCTGGGCTGGTTAGATATCAGTCAGACAGTCTAATGTCTCTTCAAGCCTCTGGGCTGGTTAGATATCAGTCAGACAGTCTAATGTCTCTTCAAGCCTCTGGGCTGGTTAGATATCAGTCAGACAGTCTAATGTCTCTTCAAGCCTCTGGGCTGGTTAGATATCAGTCAGACAGTCTAATGTCTCTTCAAGCCTCTGGGCTGGTTAGATATCAGTCAGACAGTCTAATGTCTCTTCAAGCCTCTGGGCTGGTTAGATATCAGTCAGACAGTCTAATGTATCTTCAAGCCTCTGGGCTGGTTAGATATCAGTCAGACAGTCTAATGTCTCTTCAAGCCTCTGGGCTGGTTAGATATCAGTCAGACAGTCTAATGTCTCTTCAAGCCTCTGGGCTGGTTAGATATCAGTCAGACAGTCTAATGTCTCTTCAAGCCTCTGGGCTGGTTAGATATCAGTCAGACAGTCTAATGTCTCTTCAAGCCTCTGGGCTGGTTAGATATCAGTCAGACAGTCTAATGTCTCTTCAAGCCTCTGGGCTGGTTAGATATCAGTCAGACAGTCTAATGTCTCTTCAAGCCTCTGGGCTGGTTAGATATCAGTCAGACAGTCTAATGTCTCTTCAAGCCTCTGGGCTGGTTAGATATCAGTCAGACAGTCTAATGTCTCTTCAAGCCTCTGGGCTGGTTAGATATCAGTCAGACAGTCTAATGTCTCTCCAAGCCTCTGGGCTGGTTAGATATCAGTCAGACAGTCTAATGTCTCTTCAAGCCTCTGAGCTGGTTAGATATCAGTCAGACAGTCTAATGTCTCTTCAAGCCTCTGGGCTGGTTAGATATCAGTCAGACAGTCTAATGTCTCTTCAAGCCTCTGGGCTGGTTAGATATCAGTCAGACAGTCTAATGTCTCTTCAAGCCTCTGGGCTGGTTAGATATCAGTCAGACAGTCTAATGTCTCTTCAAGCCTCTGGGCTGGTTAGATATCAGTCAGACAGTCTAATGTCTCTTCAAGCCTCTGGGCTGGTTAGATATCAGTCAGACAGTCTAATGTCTCTTCAAGCCTCTGGGCTGGTTAGATATCAGTCAGACAGTCTAATGTCTCTTCAAGCCTCTGGGCTGGTTAGATATCAGTCAGACAGTCTAATGTCTCTTCAAGCCTCTGGGCTGGTTAGATATCAGTCAGACAGTCTAATGTCTCATCAAGCCTCTGGGCTGGTTAGATATCAGTCAGACAGTCTAATGTCTCTTCAAGCCTCTGGGCTGGTTAGATATCAGTCAGACAGTCTAATGTCTCTTCAAGCCTCTGGGCTGGTTAGATATCAGTCAGACAGTCTAATGTCTCATCAAGCCTCTGGGCTGGTTAGATATCAGTCAGACAGTCTAATGTCTCTTCAAGCCTCTGGGCTGGTTAGATATCAGTCAGACAGTCTAATGTCTCTTCAAGCCTCTGGGCTGGTTAGATATCAGTCAGGAGGAGGCAGTGCAGGTCAGACAGTCTAATGTCTCTTCAAGCCTCTGGGCTGGTTAGATATCAGTCAGACAGTCTAATGTCTCTTCAAGCCTCTGGGCTGGTTAGATATCAGTCAGACAGTCTAATGTCTCTTCAAGCCTCTGGGCTGGTTAGATATCAGTCAGACAGTCTAATGTCTCTTCAAGCCTCTGGGCTGGTTAGATATCAGTCAGACAGTCTAATGTCTCTTCAAGCCTCTGGGCTGGTTGGATATCAGTCAGGAGGAGGCAGTGCAGGTCAGACAGTCTAATGTCTCTTCAAGCCTCTGGGCTGGTTAGATATCAGTCAGACAGTCTAATGTCTCTTCAAGCCTCTGGGCTGGTTAGATATCAGTCAGACAGTCTAATGTCTCTTCAAGCCTCTGGGCTAGTTATATATCAGTCAGACAGTCTAATGTCTCTTCAAGCCTCTGGGCTGGTTAGATATCAGTCAGACAGTCTAATGTCTCTTCAAGCCTCTGGGCTGGTTAGATATCAGTCAGACAGTCTAATGTCTCTTCAAGCCTCTGGGCTGGTTAGATATCAGTCAGACAGTCTAATGTCTCTTCAAGCCTCTGGGCTGGTTTGATATCAGTCAGACAGTCTAATGTCTCTTCAAGCCTCTGGGCTGGTTAGATATCAGTCAGACAGTCTAATGTCTCTTCAAGCCTCTGGGCTGGTTAGATATCAGTCAGACAGTCTAATGTCTCTTCAAGCCTCTGGGCTGGTTAGATATCAGTCAGGAGGAGGCAGTGCAGGTCAGACAGTCTGGTCAGTCAGTAACGCAATCTAGTGGAAACAGACATTAAACATTTATATTATGGCTGTACACTATTGGCTGGTTTCCCATAAAACTGATTAAGCCTTGTCCTATAAAGTAGAAACAATGTTGAGTCAACCAGTTCATGTCCTTTGGGAACTGTCAAATCGCAAGAATTTCCATCGGTGTCCGTGTTGCTGAATCCGCTTGCATACATTTTTCATACTCCGCTTGTAGGCTACTTGACTGTTTGTTTGTTTACCTATCATGTGCCAAAGTCACTACTGACCATATCAACTGCGATGGTTGGCTATAGCTACAGTATATATATATTTGGGAGCAGGATAACGTTCAGTGGTTGGCTATAGCTACAGTATATATATATTTGGGAGCAGGATAACGTTCAGTGGTTGGCTATAGCTACAGTATATATATTTGGGAGCAGGATAACGTTCAGTGGTTGGCTATAGCTACAGTATATATATTTGGGAGCAGGATAACGTTCAGTGGTTGGCTATAGCTACAGTATATATATTTGGGAGCAGGATAACGTTCAGTGGTTGGCTATAGCTACAGTATATATATTTGGGAGCAGGATAACGTTCAGTGGTTGGCTATAGCTACAGTATATATATTTGGGAGCAGGATAACGTTCAGTGGTTGGCTATAGCTACAGTATATATATGTTAGGGAGCAGGATAACGTTCAGTGGCTGGCTATAGCTACAGTATATATATTAGGGAGCAGGATAACGTTCAGTGGTTGGCTATAGCTACAGTATATATATTTGGGAGCAGGATAATGTTCAGTGGTTGGCTATAGCTACAGTATATATATATTTGGGAGCAGGATAACATTCAGTGGTTGGCTTTAGCTACAGTATATATATTTGGGAGCAGGATAACGTTCAGTGGTTGGCTATAGCTTCAGTATATATATTTGGGAGCAGGATAACGTTCAGTGGTTGGCTATAGCCACAGTATATATATTTGGGAGCAGGATAGTGTTCAGTGGTTGACTATAGCTACAGTATATATATATATATATATATATATATATATATTTGGGAGCAGGATAACATTCAGTGGTTGGCTATAGCTACAGTATATATATATTTGGGAGCAGGATAACGTTCAGTGGTTGGCTTTAGCTACAGTATATATATATATTTGGGAGCAGGATAACGTTCAGTGGTTGGCTATAGCTACAGTATACATATTTGGGGGCAGGATAACGTTCAGTGGTTGGCTATAGCTACAGTATATATATTTGGGAGCAGGATAACGTTTAGTGGTTGGCTATAGCTACAGTATATATATTTGGGAGCAGGATAATGTTCAGTGGTTGGCTATAGCTACAGTATATATATATATTTTTGGGAGTAGGATCACTTTCAGTGGTTTGCTGTAGCTACAGTATATATATATATATATATATATATATATATATATATATATATTTGGGAGCAGGGTAACGTTCAGTGGTTGGCTATAGCTACAGTATACAGTGGGGAAAGAAAGTATTTAGTCAGCCACCAATTGTGCAAGTTCTCCCACTTAAAAAGATGGGAGAGGCCTGTCATTTTCATCATAGGTACACGTCAGTTTTGACAGACAAAATGAGAAAAAAAAATCCAGAAAATCACATTGAATGATTTTTTATGAATTTATTTGCAAATTATGGTGGAAAATAAGTATTTGGTCATCTACAAACAAGCAAG
This sequence comes from Coregonus clupeaformis, assembly GCF_020615455.1. Taxonomy (NCBI): domain Eukaryota; kingdom Metazoa; phylum Chordata; class Actinopteri; order Salmoniformes; family Salmonidae; genus Coregonus; species Coregonus clupeaformis. Next base: position 51,905,514 of record NC_059197.1, on the reverse strand, counting down.
ATTTCTGGCTCTCACAGACCTGTAACTTCTTCTTTAAAAGGCTCCTCTGTCCTCCACTCGTTACCTGTATTAATGGCACCTGTTTCAACTTGTTATCAGTATAAAAGACACCTGTCCACAACCTCAAACAGTCACACTCCAAACTCCACTATGGCCAAGACCAAAGAGCTGTCAAAGGACACCAGAAACAAAATTGTAGACCTGCACCAGGCTGGGAAGACTGAGTCTGCAATAGGTAAGCAGCTTGGTTTGAAGAAATCAACTGTGGGAGCAATTATTAGGAAATGGAAGACATACAAGACCACTGATAATCTCCCTCGATCTGGGGCTCCACGCAAGATCTCACCCCGTGGGGTCAAAATGATCACAAGAATGGTGAGCAAAAATCCCAGAACCACACAGGGGGACCTAGTGAATGACCTGCAGAGAGCTGGGACCAAAGTAACAAAGCCTACCATCAGTAACACACTACGCCGCCAGGGACTCAAATCCTGCAGTGCAAGACGTGTCCCCCTGCTTAAGCCAGTACATGTCCAGGCCCGTCTGAAGTTTGCAGAGTGCATTTGGATGATCCAGAAGAGGATTGGGAGAATGTCAGATGAAACCAAAATATAACTTTTTGGTAAAAACTCAACTCGTCGTGTTTGGAAGACAAAGAATGCTGAGTTGCATCCAAAGAACACCATACCTACTGTGAAGCATGGGGGTGGAAACATCATGCTTTGGGGCTGTTTTTCTGCAAAGGGACCAGGACGACTGATCCGTGTAAAGGAAAGAATGAATGGGGCCATGTATCGTGATATTTTGAGTGAAAACCTCCTTCCATCAGCAAAGGCATTGAAGATGAAACGTGGCTGGGTCTTTCAGCATGACAATGATCCCAAACACACCGCCCGGGCAACGAAGGAGTGGCTTCGTAAGAAGCATTTCAAGGTCCTGGAGTGGCCTAGCCAGTCTCCTGATCTCAACCCCATAGAAAATCTTTGGAGGGAGTTGAAAGTCTGTGTTGCCCAGCGACAGCCCAAAAACATTACATTTACATTTTAGTCATTTAGCAGACGCTCTTATCCAGAGCGACTTACAAGAGCAATTAGGGTTAAGTGCCTTGCTCAAGGGCACATCGACAGATTTTTCACCTAGTCGGCTCGGGGATTAGAACTAGCGACCTTTCGGTTACTGGCACAACGCTCTTACCCACTAAGCTACCTGCCGCCCATCATCAAACATCACTGCTCTAGAGGAGATCTGCATGGAGGAATGGGCCAAAATAGCAGCAACAGTGTGTGAAAACCTTGTGAAGACTTACAGAAAACGTTTGACCTGTGTCATTACCAACAAAGGGTATATAACAAAGTATTGAGAAACGTTTGTTATTGACCAAATACTTATTTTCCACCATCATTTGCAAATAAATTCATTAAAAATCCTACAATATGATTTTCTGGATTTTTTTTTCTCATTTTGTCTGTCATAGTTGACGTGTACCTATGATGAAAATTACAGGCCTCTCTCATCTTTTTAAGTGGGAGAACTTGCACAATTGGTGGCTGACTAAATACTTATTTTTTTCCCACTGTATATGTCAAGGACTACAGGCTATCCAGGACTACAGGCTATCAAGGACTACAGGCTATCAAGGACTACAGGCTGTCAAGGACTACAGGCTATCAAGGACTACAGGCTATCAAGGACTACAGGCTGTCAAGGACTACAGGCTGTCAAGGACTACAGGCTATCAAGGACTATAGGCTGTCAAGGACTACAGGCTATCAAGGTCTACAGTCTATCAAGGACTACAGGCTGTCAAAGACTACATGCTGTCAAGGACTACAGGCTATCATGGACTACAGGCTGTCAAGGACTACAGTCTATCATGGTCTACAGGCTGTCAAGGACTACAGGCTATGAAGGACTACATGCTATCAAGTACTACAGGCTGTCAAGGACTACAGGCTTTCAAGGACTACAGGCTATCAAGGTCTACAGTCTATCAAGGACTACAGGCTGTCAAAGACTACATGCTGTCAAGGACTACAGGCTATCAAGGACTACAGGCTATCAAGGACTACAGGCTGTCAAGGACTACAGGCTATCAAGGACTACAGGCTGTCAAGGACTACAGGCTATCAAGGACTACAGGCTATCAAGGACTACAGGCTGTCAAGGACTACAGGCTGTCAAGGACTACAGGCTATCAAGGACTACAGGCTATCAAGGACTACAGGCTATCAAGGACTACAGGCTGTCAAGGACTACAGGCTGTCAAGGACTACAGGCTATCAAGGACAACAGGCTATCAAGGACTACAGGCTGTCAAGGACTACAGGCTGTCAAGGACTACAGGCTATCATGGACTACAGGCTATCAAGGAATACAGGCTATCAAGGACTACAGGCTATCAAGGACTACAGGCTATCAAGGACTACAGGCTGTCAAGGACTACAGGCTATCAAGGACTACAGGCTATCAAGGACTACAGGCTGTCAAGGACCACAGGCTATCAGACTACAGGCTATCAAGGACTACAGGCTGTCAAGGACTACAGGCTGTCAAAGACTACAGGCTATCATGGACTACAGGCTGTCAAGGACTACAGGCTGTCAAAGGACTACATGCTGTCAAGGACTACAGGCTATCATGGACTACAGGCTGTCAAGGACTACAGGCTATCAAGGACTACAGGCTATCAAGGACTACATGCTATCAAGGACTACAGGCTATCATGGACTACAGGCTGTCAAGGACTACAGGCTATCATGGACTACAGGCTGTCAAGGACTACAGGCTATCATGGACTACAGGCTGTCAAGGACTACAGGCTATCAAGGACTACAGGCTATCCCAAGGACTACAGGCTATCAAGGACTACAGGCTATCAAGGACTACAGGCTATCATGGACTACAGGCTGTCAAGGACTACAGGCTATCAAGGACTACAGGCTATCAAGGACTACAGGCTATCAAGGACTACAGGCTATCAAGGACTACAGGCTATCAAGGACTACAGGCTATCAAGGACTACAGGCTGTCAAGGACTACAGGCTATCAAGGACTACAGGCTGTCAAGGACTACAGGCTATCAAGGACTACAGGCTATCAAGGACTACAAAGACAAATCCAGCTGTGTGGTGCCCACCGAAGCCTCCCTCCCAGACGAGCTTAACACATTCTATGCTCGATTCGAGGCAGACGATACCGAGCCATTCAGGAAGGCTCTCGCTGCTCCGGACGACCAGGTGCTTTCGCTCTTCAAGGCTGATGTTTAAAGTTTAATGTTTATAAGGATACCAATTAACTATTGTGCACAATGCAGAAACAACTCTTCCTGGGATCCACATAAAACTTAAAAATACACGACGGAACATTTATAGACAAGAACAACATAAGATATTACATTAAATATAAGAGTTAAATTGGAAAGACATCAAGAAACGACAAAACACTATTTGCAAACTATTCATATATACATATTAATATTATTGTATACAGTACAGTTAAATTAGATATTTAGAAAGAGGTGCTGCGAGGTAACGTTGAGGAAAACTGTGAATACTCACCAAACCGTGGACCCAGAGGGCGTCCCTGGCCGCATCCTCAGAATGTGCTGCTGACCAGCTGGCGGGTGTCTTCTCTGACATCTTCAACCTGTCCCTGTCCCGGGCTGTAGTCCCCACTTGCTTCAAGGAGACCACCGTTGACCCAGTGTCCAAGAAAACCAAGGTGACATGCACAAATGACTATCGCCCAGTCGCACTCCCCCATGATACAAGACATTATTCGAGATGACGTGGAAACCTGCCACTAGGGGGCAACAGTGAGCGCTGTTACCTTCAAGTAGGTTTGGGTTTTGCTAGGGTGTTGTGGAGGAGGATGGTGGATGGGAGTAAGCATCTGCCTCTCGTTCCAAGCATCTGCCTCTCGTTCCAAGCACCTGCCTCTCGTTCCAAGCACCTGCCTCTCGTTCCAAGCATCTGCCTCTCGTTCCAAAGTTTGCATGTTTGAATCCAGCGATAGAAATTTGTTTTCGATATTTTTATTTTAAGCCTATCCCAAACCTTAACCCTTCCCTTAACCGTCCGGAGTTAATGCCTAAAAATAACCTTAAACACTTTGAAAAACATGGATGAACATCTAATTCTGACGTGAGACTGTGAGAACTTGTTGTACACTCACCCCAGTCATCATGGCTGTAGTCAAGGAGACCACCATCGTCCCAGTGCCAAGGAAAACCAAGGTGACATACCCAAATGACTATCGCCCCGTTGCACTCACCCCTGTCATCATGAAGTGCCCTCGAGCGGCTGGTCACGGCCCACATCAAGGCCAGCATTCCAGGCCCACGGGACCCACTCCAATGTACCTTCCTCTCCAACAGATCCTCGGAAAGATGCCATTTCCATCACTACTATTCACAGAGCCTTAACACATCTGGACAAGAGGAACACCTATGCGAGAATGCTGTTCATTGACTACAGTTCAGCATTCAACACTATTGTTCCCTCCAAGCTCGACACCGAGCTCAGAGCCCTGGGTCTGGACACCACCCTCTGCTACTGGATCCTGGACTTCCTGACATGCAGACCACAGGCTGTGAGGATTGGCAACAACACCTCCTCCACACTGACTCTTAGCACAGGGCCCGCACCTTGACATGGAGCAGCAACACCACCAGTCTTGTCAAGAGGACAGCTCCTCTATTTACTAAGGCAGCATGCTCCTCTCCAAATACTACCGCTGCACCATCGAGTGTCCTGACCGGTAGCATCACGGCCTGGTACGGGAATGGCTCCGTCCACGACTGCAAGGCCCTCCAGCGGGTGGTGACGAGGGCCCAGTACATCACTGGGACCGTGCTCCCACCCATCCAGGACTTCTACTAGAAACGTGCCTGAGGAAGGCATGCAGCATCATCAAGGACCCCACACACCCCAGCCACAGGCTGTTCTCTCCCTTACCGTCGGGAAGACGGTTTCGGAGCATAAGGTCTGATACCAACAGGCTCAGAGACAGTTCCTATCTACAAGCCATCAGAACTGAACACTTGAACTGGACTGGACCACCTCTCTCTCTCTCTCTCTCTCTCTCTCTCTCTCTCTCTCTCTCTCTCTCTCTCTCTCTCTCTCTCTCTCTCTCTCTCTCTCTCTCTCTCTCTCTCTCTCCCCCTATCTCCCCTTTGCTTCCCTCTCTCTCTCGCTCTCTGTCTCTCCTCCCCATCTCTCCCCCCCTCTCTCTCTCAAACATTGCCAATCTTTACCATACTTTGAGGTGAGAAATTGTCTTTATAATGTTGAAAACTTTTGGGGAACTGGCCATTTACAAGTTTTTACAGTTTTTTACAATCACTTTGGCACTAATTTCAGAACCTTGATGTCATTTTTCAAAACTCTAGACACAAAACTCACAACCAATGATCAAAATGCACATTTTTCAAAACTCTAACACTTTTTTCAATTGCTTGGATACAATACACATAAAACTAAGATCATTTGTTCATTTAACAAAAGTCACCTGTTCAATATGACACAACTTAACATCAAAGTACTACTATTTCAAAAGGCAATTCACACATTACATTTCAGATGAGTGTCTACTCATTTCATTACAATTATCCAACTATCAATTGATACAACTGCTCAAAATGATAAGTAACTGTTGCATTACTCTTAATGCATAGTTGTATGGAAACAGACAAACAATATTCCATGTTTAGATCATGAAAGTTTCAAAGTAACGAGATTCATTGTCACCAATTAGCGTGGAGCATGAACCAATTAGACTACATTATCTATGGATGTAATATTTCATCATCATTCTTTATCAGACACCGTTTCTATGGTCCCCTTGTAACCTTCCTTGATGAGCTCGATCAGGTCTGTAGAATGATGGCGTGACCTATGTCATTGTGTGGGATAATATCAGGTTCCACCATGCTCATATGGTGCAAGCATGGTTTCAGGCCCATGCACAATTTACCACCCTGGTAAATTTACCCCCATACTCTCCTTTCCTTAACCCGATTAAGGAATATTTCTCCACATGGAGATGGAAGGTTTATGATAGGCGCCCTCATGAACAAGTCACTCTTCTCCAGGCCATGGATGACGCATGCAATGACATCACGGCAGACCAGTGTCAGGCCTGGATTCGCCATGGCCAAAGGTTTTTTCCAAGATGTTTGGCTAATGAAAACATCCATTGTGATGTAGATGAGAACCTGTGGCCAAAACCACAAGACAGAGTTGATGAAAATGTAGAAGTACAGTAATCACTCCTATGTTTTGCTTTTTACAGTACAAGCAAGCAAGTTGATGTTTTACAGTACTGTATTGTTTTTCATCAATATATTTCAGATTTTGTTCAATGATTCCACTGTGTCTGTGGTATTCTCTCTACTACTGCAGTACTTTTACAGGGATGTATTTACATGTAGTACCATAATGAAACATGTATCACCTATTTTGTACTACAATATTTCATGATTGTACGAACAATGACACAGTGAAACTATCGGTTGCTTGTGTGTGGGTGATCTAAATTAACGTTTCATTGGTATTTCACAATACATTTGTATTTTGAATCAATGATTGTGCAAGTGTAAGATTTCTTTAAAGATATGAATGCACAATGCAATGTTTTGAACATTGGACAGCCTGTGTTACAAGTGATTACCGTTTTGAGTTTTGTGTCTAGAGTTTTGAAAAATGACGTCAAGGTTCTGAAATTAGTGTCAAAGTGATTGTAAAAAACTGTAAGCCTCATTTTTAAGCCTGATTCTCCACACTTTAGCACACATGCGCTCACTCATGCACACACTCACGCACACACACACACACACACAAACACACACGCACACAGACACACACACACACACACACATTCTCTCGCTGCCTATCTAACTCCAGAGGTCAGCAGGGACTTGGTAACAGGTGTATCATCACAGGCTGGTCACACACAGAGACACACTCACACACACACACACAGAGACACACTCACACACACAGAGACACACATACACACACACACACAGCATGTCTGGGTCACACACACACAGAGACACACTCACACAGAGACACACTCACACACACACAGAGACACACACACACAGAGAGACACACACAGAGAGACACACACACACACACATCACACACACACACAGACACACACACACACACACACACACACACACAGAGACACACACACACAGAGAGACACACACAGACACACTCACACACAGACACACACAGAGACACACACACACACACTGTCCAGACGTGACCGAACCCTTCACGGATGAGTCATTTCCTATTGGAGGAGAGAATTTATTTCTTCATGTTTTAATCTGAGGTTGTGTTTCCCTCCCTCTCTCTTTATTCAGGAGAGACGGCCTCTTCTGCTGTCAGAAGAGAGTGTGTGTGTGGTGTGTGTGTGGTGTGTGTGTGTGTGTGTGTGTAGTGTGTGTGTGTGTGTGTAGTGTGTGTGTAGTGTGTGTGTGTGTGTGTGTAGTGTGTGTGTGTGTGTGTGTGTGTGTGTGTGTGTGTGTGTGTGTGTGTGTGTGTGTGTGTGTGTGTGTGTGTGTGTGTAGTGTGTGTTCAGGAGAGAAGGCCTTTTGTAAGGGTCTATCTATGTGACAGTGACTGCTGACAAATCCACCAATCAGACAATCCTGGAGAATAAAGGAAAGCAGAAGTTATTTCTGAGTGAATCTGATTTATTGACGAGAGAAACTAACAACAGGCTTTCAGTTTCAGCATGAATCACCTTCATCAGAGCATTGGGGGTGGTGTTGTGCAGCACCATGGGGGTGGTGTTGTGCCTCACCATGGGGGTGGTGTTGTTCTGTACCATGGGGGTGGTGTTGTGCTGCACCATGGGGGGTGGTGTTGTGCTGCACCATGGGGGTGGTGTTGTGCTGCACCATGGGGGTGGTGTTGTGTTGCACCATGGGGGTGGTGTTGTGCTGCACCATGGGGGTGGTGTTGTGCTGCACCATGGGGGTGGTGTTGTGCTGCACCATGGGGGTGGTGTTGTGCTGCACCATGGGGGTGGTGTTGTGCTGCACCATGGGGGTGGTGTTGTGCTGCACCATGGGGGTGGTGTTGTGCTGCACCATGGGGGTGGTGTTGTGCTGCACCATGGGGGGTGGTGTTGTGCTGCACCATGGGGGTGGTGTTGTGTCGCACCATGGGGGGTGTTGTGCTGCACCATGGGGGTGGTGTTGTGCTGCACCATGGGGGTGGTGTTGTGCTGCACCATGGGGTGGTGTTGTGCTGCACCATGGGGGTGGTGTTGTGCCGCACCATGGGGGTGGTGTTGTGCCGCACCATGGGGGTGGTGTTGTGCCGCACCATGGGGGTGGTGTTGTTCTGTACCAGTGGTAATGAAGTTACTCCTAGACACTAATCTAAGGCCAATTTGACCTCCATACCTACATCTTAAAGGGGCAATCAGCAGTTGCTAAATCAATTTTTTTATCCATTAAATTAATATCTACCCATTGCTTCTTGAAAAATGTAACTTATGAATGCTGCATGAGCTTAGTTCCACTGTGGTTGTCACGAATACAGCCGAGGCTGCTCCTCCTCCTTGTTCGGACAGGCTTCGGCGTTCGTCGTCCCCGGAGTACTAGCTACCACCGATTGATGTTTTCGATGTTTGTTTTGTCATGTCTAGTTAAGTGCACCTGTTTCGTATTCTGTCATGATTATGTCACCTATAAGTTTCCCTGTGTTATGTTTTGGAGTTGTGTGTTATTGTCCGCCTGTCGTTTGGTGTCGAGGTTCGGTACTTTTGTTTGTGGGTGTTTTTACGCATTTCGCGTATTAATTCGCCTCCGGTGTTTTCGAGGCCATTATTTTGTATTTGTTCCAAGTATTTCAGTAAAGTGGTTTTGACTTATCCTCTGTGTCCTGCGCCTGACTTCACCACCGCATCCACATCAGTACCGTGACAGTGGTACCCCGTCAAAACCCAAAATAATTACTTATTTTATGCAAATGTTTGTAAACAACATAAACATCAACACTGTATAGCATCAAAACGTGGTTAAAACTATAATGTTGATATCGTGGATGGTCAGTCCTTGGTCTGTATAGGTTAGAGTTATAATGTTGATATCGTGGATGGTCAGTCCTTGGTCTGTATAGGTTAGAGTTATAATGTTGATATCATGGATGGTCAGTCCTTGGTCTGTATAGGTTAGAGTTATAATGTTGATATCGTGGATGATCAGTCCTTGGTCTGTATAGGTTAGAGTTATAATGTTGATATTGTGGATGGTCAGTCCTTGGTCTCTATAGGTTAGAGTTATAATGTTGATATCATGGATGGTCAGTCCTTGGTCTGTATAGGTTAGAGTTATAATGTTGATATCGTGGATGGTCAGTCCTTGGTCTGTATAGGTTAGAGTTATAATGTTGATATCGTGGATGGTCAGTCCTTGGTCTGTATAGGTTAGAGTTATAATGTTGATATCGTGGATGGTCAGTCCTTGGTCTGTATAGGTTAGAGTTATAATGTTGATATCGTGGATGGTCAGTCCTTGGTCTGTATAGGTTAGAGTTATAATGTTGATATCGTGGATGGTCAGTCCTTGGTCTGTATAGGTTAGAGTTATAATGTTGATATCGTGGATGGTCAGTCCTTGGTCTGTATAGGTTAGAGTTATAATGTTGATATCGTGGATGGTCAGTCCTTGGTCTGTATAGGTTAGAGTTATAATGTTGATATCATGGATGGTCAGTCCTTGGTCTGTATAGGTTAGAGTTATAATGTTGATATCATGGATGGTCAGTCCTTGCATCAATAGCTCTGTCTATACATTGAGAGAGGATACATTTATCCAGCTCCATCCCTCAGCTTTTTACCGAAACGGGTGTGGAGTAGCTTTGTTATTGTTTCATGTGCTGATTGCCGCGTTAAAGTTTGGGATTGAAGGGAAACTAGACTGACCTGGGTCTAATATCTGTTTTAGACCAGCCAGATTGCTCAAGATTGATTTCTAAACTGGACGTCTGTCCATGTCATGAGGAAGTCAGGAAATGCCTTCAAAACCGACCACTAGGGGCAACAGTGAGCGTTATTACCACCAGGTAGACTTGGGTTTTGCTAGGGTAATGTAATCCCATGACTCTGGATCAAAAGGTTGCGTGTTCAATCCCAGTTGCAGACACTCATTATTTAAAAAAAACAAATTTTTACCCTACCCCAAACCTTAACCCTTAACCCTTAACTTTTAAATTTGACGTTTGGAGCAACTTCTAAATTTGACGTTTGGAGCAACTTTGAAATTTGAAGTTTAGAGAAAAGTGCAAAAATTGTCTAATTCTGCAGTGAGACTGTGAGAGCTCATTGAGACACCTGGGTAGGAAGGCTCAGGAAGGCAAAGTGAATGTCTCAGATAGAAATGCTTTAGGCATTAATTCTGATTGGTTAAGGTAAGGGTTAAGGTTTTGTGATAGGTTTAAACTAGCACTGAGATTGAACTCGCGATCCTCGAAGCCATAGCTCGCGGCTTAACACCGTAGCAAGCTGCGAACCTACTAGATAGAAAATAGGTTTTCACGTTTGCCCCTAGTGGACAGTATTGAAGGCATCTCCCTGCATCCTGGGGACCTGGACAAACGTTTAATACTGCAGTGGATCTGGTGTGACCTGGCTGCTCAACTAAAGAGGTCAGATGGTCTACATCGTATATATTTAGATCTAAACGTTTCATAACATCATAATGCCCTAGCAGGGAAGCGAGGAAGAGGAGGTGGAGGAGGAGGAGGAGGAGGAGGAGGAGGAGGAAGATGAAGAATATTAGGAAGAGGAGGAAGAGGGGGAGGAGGAGGAGGAGGAGGAGGAAGAGGAGGAGGAGAAGGAGGAGGAGGAGGAAGAAGAAAAGGGGGAGGAGGAGGAGGAGGAGGAGGAGGAGGAGGAAGAGGGGGAGGAGGAGGAGGGGGATGAGGAGGAGGAAGATGAAGAATATTAGGAAGAGGAGGAAGAGGGGAGGAGGAGGAGGAGGAGGAAGAGGAGGAAGATGAAGAATATTAGGAAGAGGAGGAAGAGGGGGAGGAGGAGAAGGAGGAGAAGGAGGAAGAGGAGGAAGAGGGGGAGGAGGAGGAGAAGGAGGAGGAGGAGGAGGAAGAAGAAAAGGGGGAGGAGGAGGAGGAGGAGGAGGAGGAAGAGGGGGAGGAGGAGGAGGAGGAGGAGGAGGAGGAGGAGGAGGAGGAGGTGGAGGAAGATGAAGAATATTAGGAAGAGGAGGAAGAGGGGGAGGAGGAGGAGGAGGAGCAGGAGGAAGAGGAGGAAGAGGGGGAGGAGGAGGAGGAGGAGGAGGTGGAGGAGGAAGAAGAAAAGGGGGAGGCGGAGGGGGAGGAGGAGGAGGAGGAGGAGGAAGAGGGGGAGGAGGAGGAGGAGGAAGAAGAAGAGGGGGAGGAGGAGGGGGTTGGCCAAGCCTGTGTTAAGACAATGTATTGTGATGATAGTCGGCCAAGCCTGTGTTAACACAATGTATTGTGATGATAGTTGGCCAAGACTGTGTTAACACAATGTATTGTGATGATAGTTGGCCAAGCCTGTGTTAACACAATGTATTGTGATGATTGTTGGCTATTAAGCAGTACGCCTGTAAGGCTGCAGGTACGGGTGTGGTTGGAGGCGTGGCCAGCCAATAAAGATGAAAGTCCCACCCAGTTGTCTACATTAATTAAAATGGTGGAAGCCCTCAAAGGCCCTGCCCATGATAATACGGGTTTTGGCCACTAGAGGCCTCTATCATTCTCTATGACATCACCGTGTTCCATTGGATTCTTTCTATGTCCTTGGATTTGAACTTCCTTTCAAAGACTCAACGAGAGGTTCAGGCAGGACTAAAGTTTCCATTGTGAATTTGCTCTTTGGGTGATTCCTCACGAAGCTAGGAAAATAAAGAAGAACATGGCTTTTTGGGGGATTTTCATGACATGTGATCCCATAGAAGGGTCCTTTTGGAGGAAGGATTGTCGACATGTATTTGACGTTTGTATCTTAAAGCATATGTCACAGGTGTGACAATGAGCCTCCATTTCTTATCATGCATACTTCTGCCTTTCTAATTAGTATGATTGATCCTGTAATTTCATTGGCTGACTGTCTCTGTGTTTGTTTGAGGGGGGTTGTTGTTGTTGTTGGGGGGTATATTTAGTGAGGAACGTTCCAACTGGAATCTGTTCCAAAAAAAAACATTGTAAATAACAACATTGCAAAGAAAAA